>NC_000083.6:69254487-69554487 GCF_000001635.26 Mus musculus
AGTAAGTCTTTAGAAAGTTTAAAAATTAAAATATATAGCAAGGGTAGAATATCATGTAAATTTAAAATAATAATTATCTATAATGGCACAGTAAGGAAGCATTCCACATGATTACACCTGAGATTGTGGAGTTTCTAAAGAGACACTTTGAAAGATTATATGATCAACACGTAAGGCACATACATTCCTTTGAATTCAGTGAAAACTTAACTTCAGGGTCCTCCCGGACAGGGCTGCGCATGTACACGTGACCTGCTCTTTTGCTTTGGGTGTTTTCTGTTTCTCTTCTATTGAGCAGAAAAACAGTGAGCACTGAGATCTGGAACACCATGCTACACAGGAGATGTTGTTCTGTAGATGTGGCGCGAGTGTTGTTGGGGGAAGGTCAGAAGGGAGACTTGGTGACATGGGCTCACGGACAGCCGTGAGCCATGGGAGGTTTAAATAAGGACATAGCACCCAGGAGGAATACTTTGCTTTCATAAATTTCATAATGAAATCCCAGCTACCCGATGAGACAGTGTGGGAAGACCCAGGCGGCTCAGAGGCCATGAGGGAAGAATGAGCAGAACGGGTTTGTAAGAGGGTTCTAGGCATGGCATAAACGGGGGGGGGGGGGTGTCAAAAGGAGGCCTTAATAAAAACAGTGTGTGTCTTCGTTAGGGTTTTATTGCTGTGAACAGACACCATGACCAAAGCAGCTCTTATAAGGACAACATTTAATTGGGGCTGGCTTACAGGTTCAGAGGTTCAAGTCCATTATCATCAAAGTGGGAGCATGGCAGCATCCAGGCAGGCATGGCGCAGGAGGAGCTGAGAGTTCTACATCTTCATCTGAAGGTTGCTAGGAGAATACTGGCCTCCAGACAGCTAGGACTAGGGTATTAAAGCCCACACCCACAGTGACACACCTAGTGCAACAAAGCCACACCTCCTAATAGTGCCACTCCCTGGTCCAACCATATTCAAACCATCACAGTGCACCTCATTGTTCAAGAGAGGGGCAGATTGAGAAGCAGCGTACAGAGGAGCAGACGACCAGAGACGTTAAGGGACTAAGCTCCATGTGACATGCATGAGTCTCTGTGTAAAGTGATTCACTAGCAGTGTTATGGGCTACACAAAGGGCTTGCAGAATGGGTATCAGGGAAAAGTGTTCAATGATCATATAAGAGTTCGGAGGCATTAGGAGCTCCTGCCGGGTGCATGAGGGTGAGGGGTGACCTCTCGGGGGCAACTGACGACGGCTCCTCTTTCCTAAGGCTTTGAGGTGTGTCAGAAGCAGCCATAAAGGAACGTGCACCCTTTATCCTCGTATTTGAGTTAATTACCAATGGTACACAAGCTCTGCAGACACCAACCAGTGTAGGGAGCCTCTCTGTTCCCACCAATGAGCAGCTAGAACTGGAGAGAAGAGTAGGGTTGGGTCGTCTAAAGGCTGGATGGGGGAGCTGAGTTAGAAAGAAGATGACTACCAGATCCAGCTGTGCTTGGATAAGGGGGGGAAGAGCTCCAGGGTTCTGTAGCTCAGTCAGTGCGTAGCGTTGACACGGAATCTCACATTTCAAAACACCGAGCAGGAACGATTTAGAATATCCCCAGCATTGAGTCACGAGCCTGACTCAGGAGACAAGTATCCCAAACGATCCCTAATCGGATGGACACATCTACAGCATGCTCCAGAAATATGTACAATTATTATGTGACCATAAACACTTTGAATATTTTTTAAAAAGAGAAGAAAAATTCCTCCTGATCTTCCATGGAGAGTGAGCTGACTCTCTCCATCCCCTGGCCTGGTTGTTCTGCTCTTAGAGACGTTAGATGCAGTGCTAAAGGACGGAGTTTAGTCAACAGCCACAGTACTTACTAGGACCTCCAGACAACAGCCGTTTTTCCAACACCCCCCCCCCCCCGCCCCCGAGGAACAACAGAATCAAACACAAAGCTGGGGAAGGCAATTTTCAGTGCATTTCCCAATTACCCCAGTTACCTGCGCAGACAAGAAAAAGATCAGCAGTAATCCTAGCTCCCATGCCCGGTGTATTTGATTCCCTCACCTTGGTGCCTCGCCACATAAATAACTTTTGCTGTTAATATCAACACGCTGGTTGTTCTGCGCTCTTTGGAGGAAGCCCTTACATATAAGGTCGATGCCCTCTGCTGGCCTGATGCGTTGTGACGCCTACAGACACTGAAAGCAGGGGGTGGTGCATCTGCAATCATATCAAAACATGATACAGAAGAGCAGATATTTATCTTCAAAAGCTTAAATGACTGACAGAACATCCTATGAAGATTCTCAACAAGATGGGGGATAGGGAAAATGGGCTCTTGCCCGCCTGGGATGGTCACTATGGAGTCGTGTGAACAGGCGGTACTCTAACCCACAGCAGGACACACAGGAGACCTCGGCAGTATCATAAACAGCAAGGTGTCAGCTTGGGGAAAGCGTATGTATTTCCATTGGGTGTTAGAAGGTGTCATCTCTCTGTCTGCTGTGGACGGCTTCGACATTTGTGTTAATTGAGTTCAAGCCCTCATGCTGTTGAAAACCCACCTCGGATGAGATCAGGTTGAACTGGTCTCTGGGAGGAATCCATGCGTCTCCCTGATTTGAGTTTGGATTTTGTAAAACACATGATTGTATAGGCACCTCATGCCTAACACAGTTACCCTACATGTCAAGCATTTTTAAGGTGAAAGATAACAGATAAAAATAAACACTGATTCCTTATCGTGAATTCTGTACATAATCGCTGACTCAGTAAGTAACAGAGCGTTAGGATGGACTCTTAAGTCTGTATGTTATTATCTGCAGAGTTTTTATTTATAATACCAAAGATCACCTTAATCTTTACTGTTTGTTTGTTTTATTTTTAGTTTGAGCAATTTGAAAGCACCATTGGGTTCAAGTTGCCAAACCATAGGGCTGCCAAGCGCCTCTGGAAAGTGTGTGTGGAGCATCATACATTTTTCAGGTAGGAAGCAAATATTTAGGTTTCTTCCTAACAGATTTTTGAACTGTTGGAGCCACTTTTACTAGGGCAAAGAAAAAGTTGTAGAGGTAACTGTCATGGATGCTTTCTGCTCCTGTAATGAGAATCACTCGTCTGAATGTTCCTTCCTTTTTAAAAATATACATGCATATATCTCTCTCTGTGTGTAAGTGTGTGTGTGTGTGTGTGTGTGTGTGTGTGTGTGTGTATGTGTGTATGTGTGTGTATATGAGTGTGTGTGTGTGTGTGTGTGTATGTGTGTGTGTGTAGGTGTATGCATGTCACTTTACACATGGAGGCCAGAGAACAACAACCTTGGAACTCCCTCCTCATTTCCCACGTGTTTAAGACAGGGTCCATTGTTCACCTCGCTGCTGTGTGTTGTTCACGAGACTAGCTGGGCTCTCCTGGCTCAACTGTCTCTCTATAGATAACGCTGGTATTACAGGATCTACCCTCTATAGATATGCTGGTATTACAGGATCTACCCTGCCCAGGTTTAAGTGGGCTCTGGTACTCCAAACTCAGGGTCTCGTGCTTAGAAGGCGAGTGCATCACATAAGGAGACACGCCTCACTTTGTAATTCAAGTGGTCCTGAGGCTCTCAATCCTCCTCCCTTGCCGTTGGGGGGAGCTGAGATCAGAGGCCTGTGCTCCCGTCCCAGCTCACGCTGAGAGCTGGTATAAAATTCTAAAGGAACAGCTGACAAATACGAAGGGTTTTCCTTGAGTTATCTTTACTTATCTGCTCTTGACCTTTCTTTATAGTCTGTGTCTTCATCACTACATTTCATAATTGTCAGTTAATCCTGTCTGTTCCTGTGTATATGTGTGCATGTATGTGTGTATGTTTGTATATATGTGTATGATGTATATGTATATGTGTGTATGTATGTGTGTGTGTATGTTTGTATATATGTGTGTGTGTATGATGTATATGTATCTGTGTATGTATGTGCATGTATGTATGTGTGTATATTTGTGTATATGTGTGTGTGTATGATTTATATGTATCTGTGTGTATGTATGTGCATGTATGTATGTGTGTATGTCTGTGTATGTCTGTATGTCTGTGTGTATGTCTGTATATATGCCTCTGTGTGTGTGTGTGTTGACCTCAAACTTCTTACCCTTCTGCTGTCACCTTCTAAATGTAAGAGTTACAGGCGTGTACCACCATGCCTGACTTACTATATCTTTTATCTTTTTATAAAAAAAAAAAAAAATGTGTAGTGCTAGGGCTAGAACCCAGGGACTTGGCATACTAGGCAAACGTTCTACCACCAATCTATATCCCCAGAATGTTCTTCCCTGCTCTGCCCACACCACACCCCCATTTTCTTTAACTTCTATATAACCTGCCCAGGTAATATGTGCCGTGTGTGTTGCTGATGTTTCCGGTCAACTCCCATTCATTGAACTACGAGTTGTGCGTTAAACTTTTAAACACAGAAAGAACAGTGCTAACCCTCCAACACCATTTGAAGGTGAGCTCACATTTCTGCTGTTTGCTTGAAAACCTTTAGATTATTGCTACCAGAAGCACCTCCAAAGAAATTCTTGACCTTGGGCTCCAAGTTCCGCTACAGTGGCAGAACCCAGGCGCAAACAAGAAGAGCCAGTGCGTTGATAGACCGCCCGGCCCCTTACTTTGAACGCTCGTCCAGCAAACGATACACCATGTCTCGCAGCTTGGATGGAGGTAGGCACTGCTAGCTCGTCTCAGTAACTCTTGGTAGCTCCACAGGCACCTCCTTGTCGTGACGTGAACCTGAATAGCTGAATGGCAGGTTTTTGAACAGTCTCATCTCCAAAATATATCTTTGTCAGGTTTTTTTTATGAGCTTATGTACCTCAGTGAAGAACTCAGGTGAGGTTGTCTTCACCGTCAGGGCAGGGCTTACCTTCTGCAATCAGTGTTCTTCAGGAATGAACAGGATGAAAACTATAAGTTAAACACATCTCTGTTTAAAAAAAAAAAAATCATCAGGGTGAGAGTAAGAACATGGTACCTGGGAGAAAACATTGCTATAGTTGGTGACCCTGTCTGCTGTTAGTCAGACAAGTCCAGCCGACGACGACCCCTCAGCTAACCTGAAGGAAGATCTTCATCCTGAGTTTTCAGTAGGGGGTGGTTTTGTCTATGGCATGTGATGTTATCTCTCCTGGCAGAGGGCTCTGCTTCCGGCCTCAGAGCACACTAGCCATAGTGACACTTAGGACCTGGGTGTGGGCGGGTCTAATTCAGCACCTGGCCCTGGCCTGGCTGGCTCTTGGAAGATTCATCCTGAATGGATAAAGAACTAGACATGTGTGAAAAGTGTGCACAGTGTTAATATGTAAACCTAAATAAAAAGGGAACAGTTACCTTGCTTGTTGGGTCTTAACACCCCTCATCCTACTTACCATATCCCAAGGTATCAGTGGGTGAGAGACTCCCTAGAGCCCCTGACTAAGAAGCAGCCATGTCTGTGAGTGTTGTGTGTGTTGCTACTAATATAGAGAAACAGCCCTGAATTAGATACATAGGAAAATACATACTGGAACCCAGGCTCTGTGGTCCTTCATTTTAGTCATGTAAAAAAGACACTAGACCACCTTCACCCTTCCCCGGGGTTGTTATGAAGAGGGAAGATGTGTGGAAAGAAAGCAGTCTTCATGCTAATACAACTGTCACTATAATTTTGTTGGTGATTATTCTTAAGGGCTTCTGTGAGCTGGCCACCATGTGAATTACTCTCAGCCTTCGTGTGTGAAGGTTCTGGCTACAGTCAACCAAGTGTAGATGGAAACTGCTGGTTGAAAATATGAGAGAGTCCAGGGTGGATAGGGTTTACCTTACCAAGCAGGCCCTGGACTCTAGGTTCAGCTCCATCCCCAGCACCAGAAAACATGATAGACAGACCTACAGACAGCCTACAGATAACTACAACTTCCAGCATTTCTGCCCCTTAAAAAAAATTACACACCGAATACTCAGACTGCGTTCCTTTATCAATCTCTAAATAGTACATTGTGCTAGGTATTAAAGCCAGTAGAGATGGCTTAAACACTAAAGACAAATTGTTTGTGTAAAGGTGTGTCATTATCTGTAAGGGACTTGGGCATCTGTATTCAGAGGAGTCGCAGCAACAACCCACAGGAGATGCCAAGAGAGGGTGTGGCTGTTCTGTACCTTTCCATGTTTCTAGACCCAAGTCCATCTGCGGTTGAACTAGGATGTGAAAATCTTGTTGGTGCCACCATTCTTTTCTGCCCTTTCGAATCTCTTCAGTAACCATTTGTATGTTCTAAGTCAGTGTCTGAGGAACTCTTGTAGACTCACGCCTTCCCTTCCCCTGGACACGCCCAAGGGAAAACTGTTGTTGTCAGTCTTGTTTCCCCTTGCTTTTGTGTAAAAGTGACTGTTGAGAAAACAGAAGACAACTGTGAAATCAGTGGACTAATACCATGCTGTCTCTTCCTTTCTGCCCCAAAGTGACGTTAGTATGTGCTGTCTCGCTTGCTCTCTGTTGCCCTGATGCTGCTAGCATGTTCTCTGCTGGGGAGCGGGTGCCATTCCTGCATGCTGGAACATTAAACTGCTTTCTGACAAGACAGCAGCCTGTATATAACAGCATAAATGGCCACTAAGAAACCATGTCTCCTGTGAGCTTTTCATTGGCATAAAGAGGCAGAGACTATCTTAGTGAAGGATTTCATTTAGAATCCTTTTGTCATTTCATTTTGGTTTGGTCTTTTAAAGTGCAGAAAATATGAATTCTAATAGTCACATTCATGTCTGCGACCAACTGTACAGTGTTTGAAGAATGGTACTTTTAAGTTCCAGTTTTGTTTTTGTGGTATTTAAGCTCTAACAGAATGACTAGCAACATTTAAAACTGATCTGAATTAAGCCCTGACCAGAACGTCCTTCACTAAGACAGCAGCTGGGACGAGGGGCTGAGCCCGCATCCTCGAGCTCACGTGCTCTGCCCTTGCATGGGCTTTGCTTGCTGGCTGTGTTTGTCTTGTTTTCCCCAGATAGTAGAGATGAAAATGAATGTGCACACACATCTTCATGGCAGTGGAAATGAAAACATTTCCTTACATCAGTATCGAGAGAAATGACCTTCTAAAAAAAATCTACATCCTCTGCCAAAATGATTAAGCTTTATTACACTGCTCTGAGCTTTTATATCGTAAGAGTGACGGACTTTCCGACACTGAAAGATAATAGAAGCAATCCATCGCTCTTTTGATGGAGGGCACTTCCGTGGATATGCTCAAAGTCAAGTGATTAGAGTGTTTGCTGTAAACACTACCGTGAATTGTGGGACTTAGTGTGAATCTGGTGTGACTCCCCAGCCATTGCCCTTGCTGGTAAGAGCAGCTTCCTCTCCTTCAAGTCCTCCCCACCCCACGAGAATGCTAAGCATATTCTAGGGTTCAAGACATGGCTTTTAAATCATGTTAAAACACTGGTCCAGGTGATGCTGAAAGATACAGTATGGAGGTCCCTGCAGCTCTCCCTTGCCTTACGCCAACCAGCCTGATATTTTATACTGGTGTTCTACTCCTGGTAATGGTACCACGTGGCATTTCCGTCTTCTGATTTAACTATTTGGGATTTTATTTCCCTGGTTGTATTTGCTTTTAGCGTCAGTGAGTGAAAACCATGAAATATACATGAAGGATTCTGTGTCTGCTGCAGAGGTTGGTACAGGCCAGTACGCCACAACAAAGGGCATCTCTCAGACCAACTTGATCACCACTGTGACTCCAGAGAAAAAGGCTGAAGAGGAGCGCGTGGAGGAAGAAGACAGAAGGAAGAAGGCTGAGGAAGCCACACCTGTCACAGCCCTCCGGCACGAGGGAAAGGTACAGCTCCCGGCTGCCTTCCAGAGCTGCCCCCCCCCCCGGCTCTTAGCAACAGCTCAGTCTCTCTGAGACGGTCGACCAGGAGTGCACTAAGGTGGAGGAGCATCCAGACTCCAGCACTGGTCATGTTCATGTCAGATTTTATATTATCATTATTATTATTATCATTATTATTATTATTATTATATTATTTCAGCACTTTTCTCTAAAAGTTGTTTCCTTAAAAACTTTTTGGAAAATTCTAACAAGGAGTGTGTTTTGCAAGACTTTCAGCAGCTGTTCCGTATGGATCTCTTTAAGAATGTTCTGGGATAGCGCAGTGCGTTTTCCTGCTGGGACTCAACAGTTTATGACTGTCCCTAAAGCTAATGAATGTTTCTGGCCTCACTCTCCTCTCTAAGTATGGTATGCTTTCTTAGACATTAAGGAAACCCATATTTATTTTCTAAGGACATGTACCCCGAGTGACCACAACCTGAGTATTTATAGCGCATCTCTCAGTCCTCTATAATGCAATCTGCAAAGGGGTGACTATGTGTTGAAATTAGACAGGCAAGCCCATGTTGCGGTGAAGGAGAAAAGCCGATGTGTCATAATAGCAGTCTCCACTCACTGCCTTTCATGAGGTCAACTTACCTCCCAAACTACATTTTACATATTGGTTTTTAGTGTCTGATTGATTTCTAATGATTTAGTATTATAGCAGCTTGCTAGCAAAACAGTTTCAAACTTAACATATGTGGGAGGCTCATGCATAGCAAAAATGGAAACGAGAACCTCCTATAACATACTGGGCACACACAGAGAAAGGAGTCCCACAGAGAGGGTCACACACACAGAGAGAAAGGGAGCAACAGAGAGAGGGGCACTGAGAGAGGCATGGAATATGATCCACCTTCTTAGTTTCCTAGTTATCTTGAAACGCACATGCGTTTGATTCCCTGGTGATTTTTTTTTTTTTTTGCATACAAATATTCCTTTTTAAAAAAGTGCATAGGACCGCATGGGGCTGCTTCCCATAAAGTCCAACAGCCTCCTAAGCAGTACTTCTTCAGGTAATTGATGTCTGCTCCGAGGATGTGTCTTGGTGGTGAAGAGCTGGCCTGGCATGCGTGGTTACCTGAGTTTAATATCCAAGACCTCAAAAATCTAAGCTGAATAAACAAATACACACTCTCTGTTGTAGACAAATGGATTTCAGATCACCCCCATGGCTCATTCGTTTTTTTTCCTGATTGGAACGGATCCTTTGTTTTCCAAACATGAAAATCAGCACAGAGTCAGAAGTGGCAGCCAGCAGGACCCTCTGGGTCACTTCTGCTGTCCAAATGTGCTTTGTTCTAAACCCGACCTTTATGTTGTTCTCCCCAGTTAAGCCAAGGTCAGGTCTTATTCCCGGGATCAGTTCTTAGGAGTGGGAAGGGGAGAGAAGCCACCAGAAGTGTAAACAAGTAGGGTTCTCCCATTGGATTGTTTCAAACTCTCCTGAGATTACCAATTGCCAACAGAGAGAAAGGATTTTACATTTTCTTCCAAAGTAGTTCCAGGCTTTCTCCCTTTCTCCTGTCTTCTACACCCCGTGATCCTCACACACAGGCTCACACAGCACCCATCCATCTTGCCCTGTGCCATCGCTGTTCCCCGGGGAAACGAGGTACAGAGAGAACCACGGCCCTCATAACCCAGTCCCCTGGAAGACAGCCTTTCAGCAGCACCTTCTGAGAGGCTATAGCTGAGATCCAGTGCTGCCTGCCTGTTCCCCCACTGCAAAGCTGTCTTCCCAAAAGCCTTTCAATACATAGCACAGACGATTAAACCAGAATTTCTTTCTTTTCCCTCTTCAAATAGCTACATGGAGGATGCTTTCTTTTGAACCAAAATGAAAATTCACGGCTGGAAATAATGTTTAAAAGGCTGTTTCCCAGACTGCCTGGAGCAGGGCATATTGCTGCAGCCGATGACCCTCCTGGGCCAGCGCCTCGCTGCCTCGGGAGAGTCGCCTTCAGTGAAGAGCCTGCTTTAACATCTGCATTATCCTCAGCTGAATGAGCTTTGTGCAGGTCCCTGTTTAGGATGCAATGTTCAGTGTCAAGTGTGAGTGTCCGAGAAACATTTCAGAGGCTGACATATCCAGATCAACTTTTATCTGGGCCATTGTCTCCCTCCCTGGCACCCCAGATGTGATTTGATTTGTACATTTTCTTCCCGTGTGTCGCTATATTTAATCACATCGCTCTAAGTCTGGATTTGATAACCACCACTAAGCAGGCTGAGTAATTGTATGTATGCTCTCAAGATGCTAGGTAACACTTAGACACACGCGTGCGCGCGCGCACACATACACACACACACAGACACACACACACACACACACACACACACACACACACACACACACACGGAGGCAGGGTGGCTGAAGAAAGCTATCTCAGCAGGGTGTGGTGGCGCATGCCTTTAATCCCAGCACTTGGGAGGCAGAGGCAGATGGATTTCTGAGTTCGAGGCCAGCCTGGTCTACAGAGTGAGTTCCAGGACAGCCAGGTCTACACAGAGAAACCCTGTCTCGAAAAAACAAAAACAAAAACAAAAACAAAAAAGCTATCTCAGGCTCCACAGGCCCTGGTCTGGAATGTATCCTGCTATACAGTTCTGGCCATAGAGACTGCAGGGAATGGAGTGGATTCTCCAAGCTCATAAAGGCAGGAACTCATGGAGAACACTTCAGTGGATATGCATGCTTTATCACTGTGTGAAGGAGTCAAACGTCAGCTGTAAACATACCCTTTATCTGCTCAGAGAAATAGGAAGGCTAAGAAATTCCATCGTTTCACTCTTTGTAGACCATATGTGGCAGAGACCAAACACATAAGAAACCACAGTACAGGAAACCAGAAACCTGTTCGCTTTGCTGGTTAGCTTCCTTAAACCATGATAAGAACGGAGATCCTGTTTAGCAGCATAGATAAAGAAGCCACAGATGGGTGGCTCGGTGGAACCTCAGTTCTCTGTGGGGAGCCAGAGACCCTGAAGTACACTGCTGACGCCCTCATCCCATTGATAACAGCTTTCAGACAGGAGTGGGGCCAGAAACTTCCTGTTTAGTAACCCACATGTTTGGGGTATAATTGGCTAACCAAAAAAAAAAAAAAAAAAAAAGGAAGATAACTAGAGAATTTTTGAGCACAGTCAAAATTTAAATTGTATTTCATTTTCATTTCTTATCCAGCTGGGCTCTGGGCTGGTCTGTTACCTGGAGATCTGGACGATGTTATTGAAAGTCTTGGTGTTTGTTTATTAGAGTTGTCCAGCCTTAAAGCATGTTGCTGCGGGGATTCTCCACAGTGAATTCTGTCCTGAGTTTTGACATCTCAGCCTCTGTATGACAGTCTACTGGGAGAGCTCTTAGTCCTCCTCAGGGTCGCCGATGACTTTAAAGCTCTTGTTTTTACGAGATTTTATGTTAATGCCCATGAGAAAGTTGACTAATTGCACTTTTCTTTTTGTTCTTTTGCATCCATGTTTACCGCTTCCTGTCTTCCTCCATCTCTCTCACATCAGTCACCACCCGGGCATGGCGCTGCTGACTCATGTCCCCCATCACCCCCATCAGCCCATCCTGACCCTCCCCCTCCCACAGAGCTCCGCAGGAGGTGTAAGGAGAAGGAAAGGGCTGAGCCATCCTCCTTGGAGTCTGAGGCCCAGGGCAAGGCCTACTTAGGGGACCAAGATGTGGCGTTCAGTTACAGGCAGCCAGCTGGCAAAGGCACCACGCTCTTTTCCTTCTCCTTGCAGCTCCCAGAGTCATTCCCCTCGCTCCTGGACGAGGATGGGTACCTCTCTTTCCCCAACCTGTCTGAAACCAACCTCCTGCCCCAGAGCTGGCAGCACTTCCTGCCCATCCGCTCACCCTCCCTCCTCCCCTGCTTCCTATTCATCTTCTTCTTCCTGCTGTCTGCCTCCTTCTCAGTACCATACGCCCTCACTCTCTCCTTCCCTCTGGCGCTGTGCCTCTGCTACCTGGAGCCCAAGGCGGCCTCCTTGAGCGCCTCCCTAGACAATGACCCGAGTGACAGTTCAGAGGAAGAGGTGTGTACCTCAGCATAGAGCACTTTCCCTGTTCCGTGCTTCAGTCCAAACCAGTGTTAGCTGGCTGCAGCCATTAGTGGTCCTACTTTCAGAGCCTCATTTATTGTGTATGCCACCATGTTGAGGGTTTCTGTGTTGGGGAGTCCAAGCCAGGCCCCAGGGTTAGGCACAACACAATGTGGGATGTAGCAGCCTGTGGCCAGCTAGTGAATTCTGCTACCCTCTGAGTCCTACATGGGCTAAGGACTCAGCCAGAATTCCATTTCGAATAACTCATTCACTACAGGGAGTTCACATCTTAGTTACAGGTTCTGCTCGGCCATCATCATGTAAATTAAATCTTAGAATACAAATAAGTAGCTTTCCACCGAAATAAGATGCAGAAACGGAGTTGCCAAGTGATTGTGTTAGGCATGAGATAGCGTCATGTCCAAGAAGCATCCCCAGATTGTCCCTACAATCCAGGATGCTTCCACGGTCTAGGAGCCCCCAAGCTTGCCCAGTCCCACAAGACAAGCAGTTTATGTGACAGGAGACGAGCCATTCACTCCTTGTGTGAGAAGAAAATCACAAAGTCGAGGCAGAGAGAGGGGTTGCAGGGTAGACAGTCATGCAGTTCCATGGTTAGTTAAAAAGTCATAATCTGGCCTGCCCTTGTTAGTACGTGGAGCTGCCAAGATGTGATAGCACCTATATTTAGTGGCAGCATGACTGTTTCTGAGCAGCAAAGGGGGAAGCACGAACAGTCTCGCTGGCCTTTTAAAGGGGAGTCTAGGCTTTGCAATTCATTGCTGCCTGAGAGTCCTTTTCCATGCCCTGGGTGTGTATGCATAAATAGATAACCATATTCTGCTGCAGCAAGCTTTGGGAACCACTTTCAACCTTAGGCTTTTAATATAACTTTTTCACAGTGGCAACGTTATCAAATAGTATATAGAATATGCTGCCGTTGGGGATAGAACATTATCTACAAAGGCATTGATGGGTTTCTAACATGGGAATTCCCTTTTGCTCTCTCAGCAGAGGAGTGAGTCCACAAGATGACGCCTGGCCTGTGCTTTTGCTAAATTCTGAATTACTGTTTGAAGGCTTCTAGTGCTAACCACACAGATCTTGTGCCTAATCCAGGGTTTACATCTTGTCGGAGTTGGTGCATGAGAGCTAATGTTAAATTGGGCATGTCGCATTACATCAGCAAAGCAAATCACAGCAGCCCTGTTTATAAGCCAGTGGGTACACATGAGGAGCTCCTCAGGCCCCTGTCCTTAGTACTGCCAACTCTGGGAACGAGTCAGCACTCTCCAGAGCAGCCTTCCCCTTGACTCCAGCCTCCTGGAGCCCCTGATAGAGCTTCTGCCACCAGGCACTGAGTCAAGCCATCTGTTCATTGTTGACTCTCAACCCCGGGTGTTGAGAGTCACCAACATTTGGGTCACCGCATTTCTTAAAATGCCATTTGCTACATGGCTTGTTTTATTCCGTGGGCCTCACCTGACTCCTTAAAATGCAGTCCATCTCTGCCACATTTGTTTTTCAGAATCACTAATGACAGCGATCCTCCTGTCTGTTGAGAGTTAATCAATTACTGCCTTTCTCCAAAGCAAAACCCAGCACACAAACAATCCATCATTTCAAATAATGGAGCCGATGGCCTCACAGTTTTACTCTTAGCTTTCAGAACGGTGGAATATGAGGCAGAAAATCAAATCGCCTTCCATGAAACCCAAGTCTACCATGACATAGGTTATGATACTATATGAGTTTCTGAGTAGTTCCTTATAGTACAAAGAAAAGAGATAATTATTCAAATATGTAAGGAAAAAATAATTCACCAACTGGTTTACAACTTTAAATTGTGTAAAGATAGTGTTGTATAATATAGTTCATAACACTCTGCCCTAGAGCTTTGTGTCATCAAAGGTATATGGCATATATTACTAATAATATACAGTATAAATAACGGCTGCTGCCAAAACCACTTTATTCAATTACTATTAATTCTGTTGATAGACTGGACTGTAAAGTAGGAATTTCAGAGTCTACAGATGAGTTTTTAAATACAGGTCTGATCATATCGACCACTCTGTCTTTGAACTTTTGGTTCACATGCCTCGTTAGGGCATATGCCCTGCCCCGAGGTTGTGAGGCAATTTAGATATGGCCAACAAACATGTGATACCTACGAAAATTAGAATAATAATAACTAACAATATATTGTATTTTAGTTTCTCATTGGTGACTTTTCAATTCTGTGTGGCAGGAATTCCATAAAGCACTTGACATCCCTTATGCAATGTAGCTACAGCTGTAACTAGCTCCATTTTCAAAAACAAAAAAAATGAGTTAGACTATGAAATATGACCAACGTGTCCCAGGCTTGAACGGCGAGAATTTGAGTATCTTTAATCCGACAACTCCTCACTCTTGCCTGTGACAAATTCTTGTGCTAAGAGGTTGAAGAGGTTGAAGAGTTCATAAGATAAAATATAAAATCATAAGAAAGCACCTTCGGGTAGGAAGAGGGTTTCCTCAGTAACGTTAGATGGGGCCAACAGGGCTAATTACAATTCCAGACATAGTGAATCTGGTCTTCTCCAAGGCCTAAACTGTCTTCCAGTTAGTCTGACTTTTGTACTATCCCAAAACGTCCTTCCCCCAGCTCTCAGTTGTGGAGACCCCGGGATCACCACAGGCACACCTTACTCCTGTCAGAGAGTTAGCAGACACACCTGTGTCCCACTTTTTGAACTGAAGTTGATCAGGCCATGAAAACTCTGTTGAAATTTTGTACTCCATTTTTCAGGCACACCTGCCAAGTGTGCAGTTCAATTCCTTTGTTTTAGGAAATCTGTAAAACCAAAGCCTGAGATGGTACAAGTAACTCTCCTGACCAGAGATAGGTCAAGAGAGAAAAAAAGCAGCTCTGGCCACCATTGTTCACATCCCTTTTAGGTAAGAGCTGTATTTAGAGCACAACTCTACAGCCTCCGGTTCAGATACTCGCTTTCAAAATATCAGCCACAGCCAGGCGTGGTGGCGCACGCCTTTAATCCCAGCACTCGAGAGGAAGAGGCAGGCGGATTTCTGAGTTCAAGGCCAGCCTGGTCTACAGAGTGAGTTCCAGGACAGCCAGGGCTACACAGAGAAACCCTGTCACAAAAAAAAAAAAAAAAAAAAAAAAAAAAAAAAAAAAAATCAGCCACAAGACTTTGACTGAGAGAAATTTACTAGCTGGTTGAAATCCGTGGATGAAAAAAATCAGTTTGTGTTTGACGGCTCATCTTCTTAAGAGGATGTAGTGTCTGTTTTAAACCATAGACTCCTTTAAACACATAAAAACACATAGACCTTAAAAGTGGGCCCAGACATGGCTCTCTCCATCCCCCAGAGTCCTCAGTTCTACCCAATGCTGTGCTTTGTTTTATGTGTCTCTAACCACGTCTCTTGTTCTCTCTCTCTCTCTCTCTTCAATTATTATTGCTATCATTTGCATCCATTTGAATGGTACTTTTGCGATGAGATGTTTAAATGCATACCCGACTATACCTCCTGAATGGGGCAAAGTGACTAGGGCTGCTACCCATTAGTAATGCTACTTGAAAATTAAGTTATGTTTTCTATATAAAATATATACCCGTGAATCACCAGTGCGTGTGCCGATCATTAATTGGTAACGCAGACAACCTGGTGGTCATAGCGGGTGCAAATGATCCAATAGAATAAATGAGGGGCTGAAAGTACAATGACCGTTACAGTAGCTATTAGCAGAAATCTAAACTCACTTACTTTTCTGATGTGGCAATCCTAGAGTGAAATATGTATATGTTGAACCTCCATTTGATTGGTTTTAAGTATTTTTAGGAGAGCTCTTAGAGGCATCAGTAGAAAGGGGGTTGGGAGGCGGGGACAACTTGAAGTTCTGCACTGTAAACGCAGGCAGGTCAGGGTGGCCCACTGTGCGTGTGCCTCGGGTCTTGACCTTGGAGGGGCTCTGCTGAAGACCCCAAGCTCGGCCTCTCCTTTGCTTCGCTCATACCCGTGCCCCCGTGGGAAGGTAGGATGCCACAGATCCCAGAGAAAGAGCGTGAATGGTCCCACCTGTGCGCTTTGTCTAACCAGACCGGTTTGTTTTCTATCCCTGCTTTCTCCTTGGATCTGATTTCTTCTGTGATCCACAGACTGACAGTGAACGGACAGACACTGCAGCTGATGGAGAGACCAGTGCCACGGAGGTGAGGATAAAGTCCAAACATGGGCAGAAGGTTCCTAGCACGTATGCGCTGGGGGTGACTCCCACTGAAAAGAAATGCTGGCTTTGGGCAGAAACCAGATTTTGTTGTTGTTGTTGTTACCATTTTTTTTAAAAGAATTATTTATTTAAGTGTATGAGTACTCTGTCTTCAGACACACCAGAAGAGGGTGTCAGATCCCATTACAGATGGTTGTGAGCCACCATGTGAGTGCTGGGAATTAACTCAGGACCTCAGGAAGAGCAGCCAATGCTCTTAACTGCACTTTTAGTTTTCAGTTTGTTTGTTCTCATCTAAGCCAGTGGGCCTCAAACCCCCACTTCCATCAGAGTGATCTGAATGACCCTCTCTTCCTGCTTCTGGCTCTAAAGGGCTGAGGCAAGATGGAGATTTGTAGTTCTAACTGGTTCCCAATGTCTGGACTCTTGGTCTTGGGATTACATTTTGAGAAACTGTTATCTAACTGACAGTACCTTAAAGACAAAAGTGGACCAGGCGGGGAGGAAAGAGAGGTAGACAGTGATTCTCCTGTCTCAGATAGGAGTCTGTGTATACTAGCAGCCATGACAGATGAGGACGAAGATTCATGGGTAATTGAATTAGCTTATTGGCTGGATACAGATATATTTTTAAATCCCCGGTGGCCATCTAATACTTATTAAAGTAATACTTAACACATTTTCGAGCCCTTGGCTATCACACAAGTCACTCCCAGGAAATGAATTCCTTAAAGAAAGGAAACCAGCAACTCTACTACTTGTAAAAAGTACATTCAGACAGAATCCTATTATTCCTCCTGTGTGTGACCTGTTCTTAAAAATCTGCCCAGTTCGGAGCAATTAAGATACTATAAAATTGGGATTGGAGAGATGGTCCAGCAATTTGGAGTATATCCAAGCACCCACATCAGGCCACTCCCAGGGAGCCCGAAGCTTGTGGCCTGTACGGGCATCTGAACTCATGTGTACACCCTCACACACATACACATATGGCTGAAACATCTAAATATTTTTTAAATACAGTAAGAACATTATAGAGGAAGGAAATTAAGGTGCTCACTGCTCACAATGCAGAATGAATTTATTTTACCTGGTGACAAAGTTTACTTTAAGCCATGTGCTATTTTTTTAATGTAATTCAATAATGACCATACTTTCTAGTTGAGTTTTTGAGAAGAATTAAAAATGCCATGTTATCTCTATATATCACTTAACTGAAGATGTCTTCAGGAAAAAAAAAAACAAAAACAAAAACAACATTATTTCCTAGTGGTGCTTTATAGGGTTTCTTCCTTTAGAAATGCCACAGCTTATAAATCTTATCCTAAAGTAAAAGACTTTAGCGTAACACCATTTTGCAGATTCTCTTCAGCTGCCATAACTAAGTGTACAGGTTAGTCATTTTCATTGCCAAATAAAACTATACTTTGGATTGTAAGAGATAGTTGTCAATAGCCACAGGCTGTTACATTCAGTAGATAGCATGCAGTTGTAAGTAGCCACAGACTAGTTTATTCACTGGATACCTTCCAAATCTGGTCTACACTGGAAATAAACAATAATTCAGCAATAATGCCTTAAATCTCTATGGCAGTTTTTAAATTTGTTACACAGCATTAAAGCAAGTGAATATATGTATGTAGTCTGGTATGCTGTGGAGCCTAGGATGAGATAGAGTTGGGACCCAACACATTTAAGAACCAGCGTGTCACCTGTATTGCCTTGGTGTCTGGTTGCCTTTGTGAACATATTCCCTTCCCTTCATGTCACCAGCATTACTACACTAAAAGGATATGTAGAGAAAGCACCTTGATCCCATTGTCTGATAAGACATTTAAGACCACGTAAGATGTGCCTGTATGTAACTGTAATCCCAACACTTGGGAAGCCGAGACAAAATATGTGACCAGCCAAGCGATATAGCAAGACTCCATCTCAACAAAAAACCAAACCAAAACAAAACAAAGTGCTGAGCCTTAAACAGACTGACTGTTTCACCTATGGTGGCTTACTTACAACTTTATTCTCATCAGTAGTTTGACTCTGGGTCTTACAAGGACCCAAAGACCAGGCTCAGATCAGAGTTCTGTGGTGAGAAACAGCTATACCATGCTTGCCAACAGGCAGTGGCTTGCTTGCCCAGAGACTAGTACTTAGATATCAGACCAAGAAAAAGCTAGGCCCTTAAAACTGGGAAAGGGAGAATAATGAATTGGCTGTGGGATGTTTTTGATAGGTCTATTTTAATTAAAAAATAAATTTACCCTGTGTTCATTTTAAAGAAAGATACAATAGTGTTGTTGGTGATGACTGATTTTGTTCATACTTCCTTTTCGAGTAAATCAGTACTTTCCCCTCTAAAACTTGTTTATGTGTCAGTGCTTAGTTGGGTTGGCGGGTTCATAGCTGCAATCCCAGCACTTCATAGGCAGAAGTTGGTGCTCTTATCACAAGAACAAAGTGGGGACTGGAGACATGGCTCAGTGGCTAAGCATCCTGGCTGCTCTTCCACAGGACTCAGGTTTGATTCTCAGCATCCACACGGTAGCTCATGACCATCTGTGACTGCAGTTCCAGAGGATCCAACGCCCTCGTGTAGCCTCTGCAGGCACCAGGCACACAAGTGGTGCACAGACCTACATGCAGACAAAACACTAATACACTAGAATAAAAAAAATAATAATAATTTAAAAAGCAAAGTGTGTAAGTACAAGGAAGTCAGAATTCCACGTGGCTTTGGCATGCAGGACACGCTTACTAAGCTCTTCCAGCTGCAGTCCTGTGGTCCACAGAAAGTTGAAAGAGCTGACATATAATCCCTGCAAGGCCCTGCATATAGATGGCCTGACATTATCCTGTCATGATAGCCATCCTTAGAAACTGTGAACTGACTCCCCAACTTCCAGACTCCAAAATCTCTGCTAATGTTCAGTTAAGGACAGCCTGCCAAGCCCTCTCTGCCCCTTTCCAAGGCACATGCCTCTGCCTTTCAAACTCCTGAGCAAGGAATCCATTACCGCTCTGTTCTTCACGGAGCCTCATCCACGTGTGAGCATTACGCTTGGTGTCTAAGATAGCATTGCATCTGCGTACCAGAGACCTGTCCTGCACACAGGTCTTGTGTGTAGACCACAGGTCTTCAACCGTAGCGTGAATCCCTTGGTAAGTCTCTATCTCCCGCTCTTTCTCGATGCTGGCAGTCGGACCAGGAGGAAGATGCAGAGATCAAGGCACAGGTAGAAAACTAAAGATCTGGCGACCCCCGCCCCTCCCACCAGACCAGTGTGTGATAAACCATTGTCTGCCAGGTGTCTTCCGCATGCTCCCTCTTGGTTACCATGCCAACAGCGTGCCGAATGGCGTTTGTCCCCGTGACTACCGTGTCCCTTACCTTTCCCTCTCTTCTCCACTTTTTTCAGAATAGTCTGATTAAGCGAATAAAGGGTGAAAATGTGTATGTCAAACATAGTAATCTTATGTTAGAGGTTGGTATTGGGACCCTCCAGTGCATGCCTGTGTGTGGTGGTTTTCTCCCTTGGCATCCCTGTGGACCTGAATTGTGATGCATGACCGCGTTACTCAGCCTGTCAGGGATGGGCTGACTTCTCGGCTTACTCTGACTTCTCATGATCCTAGACTTAGTCCCTTTCCTGTGTGTGTATTTTGTTTTCATCCACCCTCTGTAGAACTTACCTTTTAATTTGGTTTTGTTTTTTTTTTTTTTTGTTTTTTGTTTTTTGTTTTTTTTGTTTGGTTTTTAATTTTTTATTTATTTATTTTTATGCTTGTGTGAACCTAAATTATTATTTTCTTTCTTCTCTTTTCCCTGGAAATACTACATTTTCACCTCGAGCGTTTGTGGTAGTGTCTTGAACCCTGATCCAAATTCCATTTCCGTTTGACTACTAATATGTTTGGTATACTAAAAAAAAAAAAAAAAAAAAAAAAAAAAAAGAGGGGGTGGTGAGTAGAAAGTCACTGTGGAAGACTGACTGCTGGACTCTGTCTTACTCTGAATATAGGATCTAGATAAAACTCAAGATGAGCTGATGAAGCACCAAACCAATATTAGTGAGCTGAAAAGAACCTTCTTAGAAACCTCTACAGAAACTGCCTTAACAAACGAGTGGGAAAAGAGGCTCTCTACATCTCCCGTGCGGCTGGCGGCCAGGCAGGAGGATGCACCCATGATTGAGCCGCTGGTACCCGAGGAGGTCAGTATTCTGGCTACAAGCTGGTCGCCTTCTCTGTGGAGCTATTGCTTTCTCCATGAGGTCTGGGACTAGGAAAGGCGTGTGGTGATGCCTGGAACGAGATGCTCGGGGCTCCCAAGAAAGATGCCAGGTAAACAGAGTAAACAGTCGCTAAAGAGTGGAGAGAATAAGACTCAGCCTCTAATTGGGCTAATGACAGGCAAGCGCAGGAAGGCTCCAGAGCACATGGCTGGGTTCTTACCTGGACACCCCCCCCCCCCCCAGTTTCATACCTAGGAGAAGCTGATGATCGCTTAGTGAACTGATGCTTTCGGTAAACACACTTACTTCTCCTACACCGAGAAGCGCCCATAAACACTCATGCCTTCTTCTCATTAATGCGAAAGTGAGACCTGAGGAGACTGCTGTTTAAATGGGAGGTCGGAAGTTGAGAGAGCAAGTCAGGACATACGTTCCTCTGGCATATAATCCTGGGCTTTTATTTAATTTAATGTTTTTTATTTTAACCGTAACTGGTTATTTCAATTAATTCTAAATCGTTGGCTCCTTTTTTTTCTTAAGTGAGAGAAGCCCCCTTCTCAGTAAAACTTTCCCATATAAGAAAACTGACTTTAAATGACACAGTGGGGACAGCTATGTCACCCCAGGGCCCTTACTTTGCCTGTGTAGTGACCATTTGGCCACCCCCTAGAGAGCATCCTGCTATCTCTCTTTCAAAATAAATTGTTTCTGGAAAGTGCCCTCCTTATCAAGATCCTTTTACTGTGAGATACTTGCCCAAGAAGCTGTGATCGAGTGGAAAATTAAAACTCCCAACTGTTGTGTGAGAGAAAGCCTTTACACAATCGTGTATATGCATTCCTAAGTCCTTGCAGAGAAAATAAGAATCAAATTACATCCATTGTATGACATTTTCTTCCCCTCCTTTGAACACTGCTTGCTTATCACCAGGGCCAGTATCCCGTCATCACTGTATTCACGACAAAGCCAGTCCATCTGAAAAGAGAAGAGCTGGACACCCATTCCAGTTACTTTGAAGAAGATTTCTTTTTAGGTAGAATAAATAAAAGTAGTGTCACCAGAGTCTCCCTGTGCCATTGAACACTGGTTCTATTGCTTAAGTACCAGGAGACAGAGTTTCACATTTGTTGACTTAGTCATTATCGTCTTTGTGTTATCTGGAACAGCACTGACCAACCAAGGAAAGGGCTCCATTAATAAAGTACTTACTGTGCGATCCTGAGGAAGGGAATTTGATTCTCCAAAATGCTCTCTAAAGCCAGATGTGGCGGCCGTGTCCCTGCCACGAAAAGAGCCAGAAACCACTGAGTACACAGAAACTCCAGAGCCACCTGGGTTGGAATACGCAGCAGTAAACAACAAGAGACCCTGCCTCAAACGTGATAGAAGACAAGAACTAAAACCCATACATGCCGTGACACTTGTGTGCCTCTATCACGTACAAATACACATGTGCATGTGCGTACACGCACAACAAGCATGAGCAAACACACTTTAAAAAAAAAAAGTCACTCTCCAGTTATGCCATTATAAATTTAATGGTAATTTTCAAATCTGGAATGTTCTATTTCTGTTATCTCTTTTGGATACGATTTTCTGGCTCTAAAAATGTTAGACACTGGCTCGAGTTATAAATACATAAAGCAAAACAAACAGGCACCAAACCAAAACAAAGAAAAACAAAAGCCAAGCTTCTTTTTCCATGCTGATACTGGAGGAAGTGGTAGATAGTTGGTAGCCTTTCTGAATGATAATTTGGGCAATAGGAGATGTTAATAAACACAGACTTTAAAAGTCAAAGCCATAAGACTGATTAAAACCTGTTATTCCTGAATCTTCGGGAAGGGTGTTGAGTTAGTAATCGAAGGAGATGGTGCTCAGACCGCTCTGAATGTTCCCTAGATAGCCATGCCTTCTGTGTGCAAGCAGACAGTGGAGACAGCCCAGAAAGGCCTTTTCAACATAACCCAATAGAAACATCCCTTTGTAGCTAAAAGGCGGTCAGAGCTGGCGCTTGTGACTACTCTCACTCTCTGCTAAAGTGTGCAGGAGTTCCATATTGTTGCGTTAAATCTCTCCAACCCAGATATGCCCCGCAATGAAAACACAACTCAATTAATATGAATACATGCTGTGAGCCTACATTGGGCAGATCTCCCACTACTCGACCATCTCTTCCATCTATGAGACCCCTTAGAACTTGCAGTTTCTCCAGACCATGTGCTTCTGCTCTGCTTTTCTTCTTCCTCCTCCTCTGAGTCCTCTCCCTCTTCCATTTTCTCCTTCTCTCCCTCTACCTTCTGCTCCACCTTCCCCTTTATCTGCCCAATCATCAGCTCGCCTTTATTTTACAAATTAAGGTGGGGAGCTGGTTTACAGGAAATCACCTGAGTGCTGACTCATTACTTGTTCACAACCCTCACAGGAGAACAGAATTAACATCAAATATAATTAGCCCCAGGGCTATCCACAACACCGTATGCCATTGCTGTGTTACACAGATGAACTCAGGAGGCCCTGGTCTGGGTACACCGAGCTTGAGAATGATGCATGCTGGGTAACTGGGGTGATTCGGATCTCATCTTTCAGATGGCCCAAGCTCTTTGCTTCCCTAGACAGCTAGGTCAGGCAGAGCGACCTCTAGGCTCCCAGGGTTCCCCAGACAATTGTCAGTGTCTGTAGTCCAGCTGAGAGCCCTCTAAATAGCCCTAGGAGCAGTTGGAACATTCCTATTGTCTGAATCAACTCCAATTGCTATGTTTACACCTTGGCTTTCTTTCTGGCTCTCTGAAAAGCAGACAATTGTTTTAGCCTCACGCTAGGCATGTACAGAGCAGATTGGTTTACAGACTTATAGGCAATCAGTTTTATTTTGGATGGGGGCCACTTTTCAAACAATATCCACTACTTGGTATCTTTCTGTTATTTGATATGGCCACTTTAATTATCCAGTGCAGAAAGAAGCCCAGTTGTGTCTACTTAGAAATATTTAATTTATTTTTAAATTTGCATCACAAATAAAATAGCGCTATTTTGTATCAGAACTAAGCAGAGACTTAGATTCAAATTTACGACCCGATGTAATTGGTTTCGGCTTTGTGTTGGTTTTTGATGAATTTCAGTGAAAAAAAATGTGTTGAGAAAAAATTTAATAACATCAAATCTTTAATGTTATCTTCTTTTTAATCTATAGTGATTGAATGCTAATTGTTATTTCTGTAAGATGCTACCATTCATGAACAATTTGGAAAATCCTGAAGTTAACTGTCTAGTGAGCTAATAATGAGGATTATTGACTAATAGTGACTATGCAGTGACTGGTAATGATTATTCTGAGAATATCATGAGTTCGCTCTATGTTAAGTTGGACTTTGATTGCCAATGATTCCAAGTTTCAAACATCTGAGTGAAGGAACAGCAGAGAAATAGCAGGCGTGCCCCCAAAGCAGTGGCTACAACCAAGTCCCCATTAACATTAGCATACAGATCAGTTAACATCAAAGAGGCATGTGATCGGCAGCACAGGGCACAAACAGTCCCCAAAGTGGCCCCGTTCATGCCACATAGGCTAAGCACATCTTAGAGTTGTACTCTTTAGCGCTTTCTTGGATACCCAGATTTTCCAAATCCCAATTAAAAGAGCAGTGTTAATACCTGTGCAGTACCAGTATTGTTGTCTTTGGCCTGCACTTCCTGTATGATATGGTGAGCCCAGTACGTGTAGTGAGCCTAATATCTCAGCTTTGAGATTGACACTGATGGGTTGATTCCCATTATTTGCAGCTTATATGTTTTCAAATGCATCTACTCTCTCACATTTACTAGTAGGAAACCTTACAAATCCAGAGATGAGTGTTACGAATTTTGGACTTGGCATCCAAGTACATTGCAGAGTAATTTGTCCATAACTCAATAAAATGGCTGTCATGTGCACGTGACTGTATTCTGCGCTGTAATGGAGACACCTGTGTCCAGGCTTCACCTTCATCACAAGCATGTCACTTCGTTAGTAGGGACAATGGTGTCACTTCATTAGTAGGGACAATGGTTGGGTTCCAATGTTAGCTGTTTCTGTTATTGACACACGGTTCTAAATGTGACTTGTTGAGGTTTCCAATATAACAGGCACATATTTTTAAAATTGGGGTTTTGTTGGTTTATTTTTTTAAGCGAGGAGGTTTCCTGAAAAGTGCTGTTTAGGTGCCAGACTTTGAATCCCAAGCTTTTATCTTGGGATAACATGTATCTCAGTGATTATAATTAGAGGTCTAACATTTTTTCTGGAAGAGCACCTATAATTTGAACTTATCTCCCTCACTTCTGCATGAAAAGAGACGCCGTGAGTGAAAAGTGTCTTTGAATCTGTCTATAATAACTGGAGTAAGAGTCCATGTTATCTTTTGCAATGTCTTCCTCCAGAATTGCAACAGGATAGGGAATAGTTTTCTCCTGAGAAAATTGGTTATTCACCTCTCTTGAGAGAGGATTGTCTGAGAACAGTATGTCCTGCAGAATGTTCTAGATATTCCCTTACAACCTCCTATAGGCAAGCAATTCAACCTAGTCCTTACTAAATGACTAGTAGACAAACTAATAGTCGCTTTATTAGTACTGGCTTAGGTCGGGAGGTAAACCGTGTATGGAATTGAATTCAAAATGTATCCCACTATACTAGCTGTTTCTGTTAGTGACACATGGTTCTGAATGTGGGCTAAACTATAGTTTCATAAAAGTAAATTGCTTATGATGATACCGTTTGTTGGAAGAATTCCATTCTTCTAGAAATTTGGAACTTTGCCTGATTAGTTTTAGGTTAATTTTTAAAATATTCTTTCTATCCCTACTGTATGGAGTTGTAAACTGTGCAGAGACTGGCCTGGTAGTTATGAGATTACCATATGAATTAGGTCTGTTTAAGGCAAACGGAAGTAACTAACAAAGGGGCCACATTGTAAAACTCAAGGGCTGGTTCCTACTTCAAAGGATGAGGTAGTTTCTTGATTGTATAGATTAAAGAAAACTAGGGTGTGATTTAAAATTTCCAGATCATCTGAAATTAACTTTAAAATCATTTATTCACCATATTATAGATGTTCAAATAAAGTCTGACTCTTACTTGCTTGGAAGCCAGCAAAGACATCTTTCCAGAAATAACCAAGTTTATTCAAGTGAATGGTTCAAGTAATAGTCATGGAATGACTATTACTGCAGTTATTATAAATACAGGTTAAAAGACACTTTTCACTCACAACATCTTTTTTCAAGCAGAAGTGAGGAAGAGAACAAAAAGCAAACAAAAAAACCAAAAACCTCTGTCCAGAAGCAGCTTAAGGGACAACGGGCTTGCGTGGCTTATCCAGTTCCCAGTCCATCACTGAAGGGAGTCAGGGTGGGCATAAAGCAGGAACTCAGAGCAGAGACCATAGAGGAAGCTTCGTGATGGTTCACCCACAGTCTCATGCTTAGCCATCTTTCTTATGCATCCCAGAACCATCTGCCCAGGGCATGACACCATCCACACAATTAACAATCAAGACAGTCCCCCACAGACATGCCTGCAAGCCAGTCTGATCTCAGGAGAAATTTACCAGCTGCCAGTTTTTCCTTCTCACATGACTCCAGTTTTATCAAGTTGACAGTTAAAGCTACCCAGGACAAGTGGCTAACCGTGTGGGCATTTTCTTCACTACCAAGCAACATGTGGGTGAGGAAGAAAGGATATGGTTGCTACTGATGAGAAGCAGAAGAAAGCATTTTTCCCTAACATACTCTTAGAAATATTCTCTTCACATTTCCTTTCAGTGCTGTGAGGGCCATGAGAGAGACCCTTAGAAATGCCAAGAAACCCTTCCCATCACTTTTGTGTGTTCTGTGTCTGCAGAAATATAAAAATGTTGGAGTTGTGTGAGCATCCATTTCAGAAAATAGCATTGCCCTCTGGATAGGATTATTGAAACTTGAAATGGTTCTCGGTCATTTTTTCAAACTTGTAATTCTTCAAGGAGGACATGAATGATATGAATGTGTGTGAGATACAGCATGCATGGCTTCCTAACTTATCCTTTTGGAACATGTCTACTTTCCCTTCCTCAACCCAATCCCATTTATTCAAACAGACCAAAGAAGAGAGAGAGATTTCTGAGAAAGTTGTATTTTTACAGCAAGGAAGCTCGCCATTCCTTGAGTCTCAGGTAAAAGGCAAAAAACATGTGGTATTTGCATAAAGTATCACTCTCCAGCATTATCGAGGTGCCTCGGTTTTTTTGTTTTGTTTTGTTTTTGTTTTTTTACATCTTTAGTTTTCCTTGTTTGAAACTAACTCGGGTATGTTAATTTGCTTGGACTTTGGGGAAGGGAGTTTATGTTAGTGGTCGTTTACGTACTGCCCATGACTTCTACCTGATAAAAGTTACCATTGAAGCTTCAGTTCTGCTTGTGATAATCTTAACCTCCGCGCTGTCTGGCTGTTTGCATCTGTACACTGCTACTGCCATAAATGGCCTTGACTGATTCTGAACACTCTGACCTTATATTGGTTTTCTTACTAGCCAAGTGTGACTGAGAAAACACAGGAGGGAGTCTCCGCTGATTCTGTCGCTACTACTCATCAGATAATTTTCCAGAAAACTGTCCCATCAACCCTAGAGGTTATTTTTTTCCCCATTCATTTCCTTTCGCCATTCACTCCCAACGCCAGCATGTAGATAAACCTATAATTATTTTTGCTTAGCAGAAGCACGTATCTAGATTCAATTTCTCAGGCTACAGTCAGTACAAAAGAAAGCACCTGAGTTTAAGGCCTAAAACACAAGGCTCAGCTGTGCTAAGGTGGTTGCTCTTCCTTCTTTAACCTGGCGGGCTGCCTAGCTGTTAGTCCATCTTATTACCCTGTCAGCTTTACCTGTAGGTCAGGGTTTCTTGCCTTTCTTCTCCCTAGTTGGAACTAATGCTAAAGAAAGTTGGAGAAAAATTACTGAGACATGGAACCATAGTTATAATTAAGATTGGAGCACTCTGCAAGCCACTAAGTCTTATCTATAGAAGGATCTGGTCAGTAGTCTCACATCTGGGGAAATTCCACTCCGCCACCTTGAATACAGGTGCATTCAATGTGCATCGATGCCGCGGCTACTCATGAGATGCTATCCCTAGATAAGGGTTTGCACATGTGGACAGTGGTGTTTACAGAAACTTGGAGAACACCAGCAACTTCCTTGTGAAAGTGCCAGTCTGGGGAGCACCGTAGAACAGCAGCAAGCAAGGAAACGTGTCTTTTGTGCATATGTATGCATGTAAGGCTAGACAGCTCAGTGATGCCATCCAGCCTCAAGACTAAAAAGCAACCAGATGCCAAACATGGGGTAGATAGGTTTCTTATAAAATCCATTGGCAAAATATGTTCCTATTTAAAGGAACTTGAAGTGCTGCCCCACAGAACATATCCTGGTTGAAATTAGTACATTTTTAGATGAGCGAAGACTGTGGCCACAATCCTTAGATGACAGCAGCGGCCCTTGGCTTCCATCCTATCCCATGCCTGAGTTTAGTTTATGCCCTGATTTTTTTTTTTTTTGTAAAGAATTCTTATTTTAGAAACCAGGTACCATGGGCTTTTCTAATTTAGCTTTTATATTTCGAATATAGGGCACAGAGGATTGGGTTATTGTAGACAAAATACCCACTGAGGTAGTTGATGGTGATTCGAAAAAGATTGTGACTTACAAGGTGGTGACCGTGAGCAGTAAAACTGGTGAGATCCCAGCCGACTTGCTCAAGTCTGGTATGATGGACATGCATGGCTTCGACGACTTGACCAGAGAAATGCAGCTGAAAGAAGAGAACAAGCAGAAGATATACACGCTAGGGAAATCCTACGACACTGTCTCTGGAAGAATCGTCACCATGACCGGGAAAGCTAAAGACGGGGAGAAAGGACCGCAGCTCTCCACGCTGGAAGGCCTACAGAAGATGGAGAGAGGCGCCTCAGAGGCCGTGAGGGTGGGTCCCCTGCTGGTGGAATACGAGGTCCTGGAAGCCCTGACGGATGAGAAATCCAGAAGAGCTCCCGAGGTCCAGACCCCAAAGCGGAGACTGTCAGAGTCCCTAGCGCCCATCAAGGAAGCTGAATCTCGTCGGCAAAGCCCTGAGGAAGATGACACCCAGAAGGCTCCAAAGCTGGGAGATTATGCACCTGCCCATCCCCAGTTCAGCAAAACCCAGCAGGAGCCGGAGTGCAAGGTCCTCAAGGTGGGGCCCTTTGGCCCACGCAGGAAGAGCCTGTCTGAGTGGCGGTACTCCCACGAGCCGGCTTTTACGGTCGCTACTGCTCACTACGTCACCGAATCATCGGCATCCCAAGTGGTGGTAACCAGTGGCTCTCATTCGGTCACCGCTTAAGAGTCCAGCATGACAGTTTTTGAAGCGGCGCCTTTCCACCCTGAACCTTTTCCGTTTTTCTTGCCCTTGGCTTTTTATTAAGAGCCGCAAGCCCGGCCCAGCTTTTATTTTGTTTGGGTTTTTTTTTTTTTTTTTTTTTTTTTTTTTTTTTTTTTTTTTTTTTTTTGTTGGTTTGGTTTGGTTTGGGTTTTTCCATGATTAAATCAATATTGCAGTCCAAAGTCAGCATTAAAACACTCTCCCATTTTATTTCCAGCTGCACATTCCCAAGGTGTGATGACGCGCTTCTGTGGCTTGCAATGATGAGGGGAAATGACCTGCTTAGATCGGCGCCACCCTAACCCTAATAACTCTCTGCTTTAGCACCCGAGGGCTCCTGGTTGCCTAGTTCGCTACATTATTATGCCCCCCCCCCCCCGCCCTTTTTCTTTTCTGTTTCCAAGCGCTGCTCCTGGATTCCTTCCTTCCTGCTCCCTTTCCTCTGCCTCCAGTTTTGTCTAACAAGCTGCGAATGAATGCTGTGTCTGAGCTGTCTCTCTCGTGCTTGACTCTCCTCTCTTTGTTCACTCAGACCAAACAGTCTTCTGGGGAGAAGCTGATGGATGGCTCGGAGATCCTCAGTCTGTTAGAGTCTGCGCGGAAACCCACAGAGTTCATAGGAGGGGTTTCGTCTACTACCCAGAGCTGGGTGCAGGTGGCCGTTGGCTCCCATCCTTGGTGTTTCTGAATGTAGCCATTTGCTTTGCTTTGTGAGTTTGCGGCAGGTTGTGTGTGTGTGTGTGTGTGTGTGTGTGTGTGTGTGTGTGTTGCATGCAAGTAGGCTTGTCTTCCTGCATCTCAAAGGTGTCCTCGGTGGTTGTCCTTTGGCTGCTCCATGCGTTGATCATGTGCCATCCACTCCACTTCAAGATGAGCATTCTACTTTTAGAAACATTTTGTCTTCATCTGTTGGGTCTGAGTACCCTGCAAAGCTTCCTCTCTTTTTCTACTTGTGTATTTTACTACCATTTGTCCAAAAGGAAGCTATGCAGGACCCAATGTGTGTGTGTCAGACAGGCACACCTCAAAGCTGGTGGGAGAAAGGAAAGTTAGTTTTTATTTCCATCGGTGTTTGGGCATATGAGCTCTTGATGCTGGCTGCGGACATCCTAGTGCGACAGCTTTGGGGGTTTTGTTTGTTTTATTTTATGAAAGATCACCCAGAGCCTGTACTCTTCCCTTACAGAAACTGGAAACAAAGACTGAGCCTGTAGAAGCAGAGGTGGAATCCACGCCACACCCTCAGCCCCTCAGCACGGAGAAGGTGTTGCAGGAAACGATACTGGTAGAGGAGAGGCATGTGATGAGTGTGCACGCCAGCGGGGATGCCTCGCACACAGCCAGGGATGAAGTTGATGCTGCAGAATCCACACCCACAGATCGCCGCCACACTGGGAAAGGGAAGGAGGGCTCTTCTGTGACAGAAGCAGCCAAGGAACAGAGAGGCGAGGAGGTTGACCAGTCTGCTCCCGAGCAGGAACAGCCAGCCACTGTCTCCCATGAGGAGGAGCAGGCGTCGACCATCCGCACTTCTGAGGGTTTGGAACAAAAATCTCATTTTGAGGTAAGTGGTAGTTCCTCCCCTCCTGGGATGCCCTGAGATTCAGGGCGGAGTTAAACGTGGAGCTGGATTTAATTCTGTGTCTCTTTGCGTGCACGGGCCTTTTGGTTTTCCTCTCTGATCTTCCCCTTTTGCGTGGCAGTTCAGGGACTCCATGCTTGTTTCCAGATTTGGGGTCACATAGAAGGTAGTAAGCACTGATGCGCAATCCCAGGATGTGGTTTCTGTCATTGAAATTATAACTGAAGAGAAAAACATGGGAGACCAATGATGACACACTGGAAATTTTAAGGGCCACAAAGATGGCTCAGTGGCTAACAGAGCTTGTCACACGAGCCTGAGGACTCCAGGTAGTCCCTGGTCCCTGGGACTCACAGCGCAAGGAAAGAACCACTTTCTGAGAGTTGTCCTCTGACCTCTACACACACACACATCACACGTATACATGCACATACATGCATACACACGCACACATACATACATATACAGACAAATATACATATATACACTTATAATAATAGATTTTAAAAGGAAGACCTGACATTCATTTCTGATCTATTACTGACTTTTCCAGGAGGACCAGAAAGCTCTCCTCCAGCTCAGAGAGCTTTATTATTTACCCTTTTACTGAGATTCTCCAAACATTGGTGGGTGGCAACTGATGCTATAATACTTGCCTCGTCGTCCTTGGTTGCTAATTTAACTTACATAGAGGTTTAAGGATGTTAGCGTTTATATATGAGATTGGGCAGAAGGAAGAGGTTAGTCTTTAATTTCCTTTCACACGTTTCCATGGCCTTGAGCAATCTACATTAACAACTCTGTAATTCGAAGAGGCCTTTATTGTGTGCCCCGATCCCCCCCATCTCACCCCCTCACTTAGTAAGGACACCTTTGTCAAGAACAAAAGGACCAAGAAGAGCAAGAAACTGAGATGGTGTGAGCACAGCTCCATAACCCCTCCTCCTCTTGCTTCCCACTGATGCAGTCATCCACCGTGAGGGTAGAAAGCACGAGTGTGGGCAGTATTTCTCCAGGAGGAGCAAAGCTAGAGATCTCTACCAAGGAGGTGCCCGTAGTCCACACGGAAACGAAAACCATCACGTACGAGTCATCTCAGGTAAGATGGTCTGTGAGAGCCTGGCGCACTTCACGGCTTGGTGCATTCAAGCGGAACGCGTGACCCAGTATCTGTAGGAGTGGTTGGAGGATCCTGCATCCACACCACATCTTAAAGAACAGTGCAATACAACTGACCTGAGTGTACAGCTATGGATGCGAAAGAGGGCTCACACACACACACACTCACACACACACACATACACACTTACACACAGCTCACATTTATTAAGTCTCAGTTTGTTAACCCTCGTTGCCTGGAGCTTTGCCTAGAGTTCGCTCCTCGCAAACTGAACTGTTCAAGGACGGTAGAGAGCGAGTCTTCCTTCACAGAAGTGTGCTCTACCGGTGGGTGCTACAATCCCTTACCTAGAGTAATATAACATTTCCTTTTAACCTTTGACCATCCTCGGCACAGTTTCAATAATCTCATAGATGGCTTGCACAACCTTGCACAATATAAATGCTAAGCTGGTGGTTATTACACTCTACTCTTTGTCAGATATCTGGACACGTTAATCTACTTACAAATGGATATTGAGTATTTCCCATCTGTGTTGATGGAGTCCTAGATGGGAGGGCTGTGTTCACTCACTGCAGTACATTAAAGAATGGACCAGTCCTATGGAGAGGAAATGTAACCGTGCCCATGTGCTTTGTGTGTTCCTGTCCCTGCTTAGGTCGATCCTGGGGCAGATCTGGAGCCAGGTGTGCTAATGAGTGCCCAGACGATCACGTCTGAAACCACTAGTACTACCACCACCACACACATCACCAAAGTAAGTGGGGGAGACAATCCGCGGGATTTCCTGACAGGTGGTGAAAGTCATCGCTCATCAGAGCCGTGGACAGACTGGGCTGCATAAGGAATTCATTAGTTGCCTCTCAGATGCCAAGATAGCTTTATTAAAAGTGAACTTCAAAACGTGTATTTAGCATGCGCCTGTCACCTGCTATGCTAGTTTCTGTTGAGGGTTCCTTCTGGTGTCCTTGATGCTCAGTGCAGTGGTGGGCATAGAGTGGATCTCATAGAAACCTTGGGATCTACCGAACCCAAGGAGCTCAACCATACCTTCACTTGTGAAGTTAACGTGCTAAACGTCTGGGATGGACTGCTATTTTAGTTCTGTTAAGATTGAATGACAAACAGCTAGGCTTCTCACCACCACCATGTCCGCCACCGCCCCAGCTGAGAACTCAACCAAGCTCTTCTCTTTCCTTTAGACTGTGAAAGGAGGCATTTCGGAGACGAGGATTGAGAAGCGAATAGTCATCACAGGGGACGCTGACATTGACCATGACCAGGTAGTATGCGTGAGGATGGTAACCACTCTGTCCGAGGAGTAAATGTGACCGCGCTGGCCTTTCGGTTCCCAGTGCTAATCTTCCTGGTCCAGCACGTATTCTGCAATACGTTTCCGAGTTAACTTTCAGCATATGCCTTTGAATCCTCCCATAATCGTTGTGCCTCGGTGTTAACTGTGGGGGTAGATTTAGCTCGTAAGTCTACATCTTGCTACTGCTCATGCATGTCCCACCTCCTTTTTGTTTTCGCCCTTCTGTGATTTCCCGGGGATAGGCGCTGGCTCAGGCAATTAAAGAGGCCAAAGAGCAGCACCCAGACATGTCAGTGACCAAAGTAGTAGTCCATAAAGAGACAGAAATCACACCAGAGGACGGAGAGGATTGACCACAGGTAAGAGGTGGAACGGATCCTCCAGGCTTTGCCTCTGTGGCATGTAGCATGGGGCACTTCCCTCCCATCCTTTGCCTGATCCGCCCTCTCCTCCGTTCCCTCACTGGCACATGTGGGGCTGGCTAGCAAGAAGATGGAGAACTGGTTTGTGGGTTCTCCTGGGTTGCCTCCCACAAAGAGGTTCTATTCTTCAGGGTTGCTTTAGCGCCCACGCCAGTGAGAGGAAGAGGGAGAGAAGGCTCCTTGCTTGCACGACCTCGCTGCTGCTGCTGCTGCCTCCACCTGGACTTTGCCACCTTCTCATTACCCAAATTTGAAATGTCAGATTTGACTCGACTCGCCACGTGGCCTAATATTCTTAGGACAAGCTGAATGTGTGTTTCAACTCGTAGCGGTAGAGGAATTAGCCGTACCCCTTTCCTTGCTTTCGATAACACAGCATCGTCCCTTGGAAGCGCACTCACCCTTCCAAGATAAACGTCTGTGCTTCAGATTGTTTGGTTTGGTTCGGAACTGAGCACTAACTTCCTTTTTTGAATGTCTTATATCTCCTATACTGCGCCGGGGCGGTGGGGGGAGGGGGGAGGCAAAACTGCAGACCTTGTGGTCCTGTTTCCTTCCTGAAAGTGCATGCCTTGCCAATCTGTGTGGTCGGCATCATGAGCAAAGTCTACCCTCTGTGTGCACAGCTTTGCCCTGTGTACCCACCTGCCATGCAAGGACTCAGGTGGCTGTGAGCATCCTTGGGTGGGCCGTGAATGCTGCAAGTGCCGCTGTAGCAGCTTGCTCCTTACTTCCAGAGTGATCATTGAAAAGGATTTGTCCAGAGTCATCTCTCGGGTTTAACATTTCGATTATTGAATAGTATCTCTTTAAAACCAAGAAAATAAATGCTAAACCCACACAGACTTAAATTAATACGATTCTTGAAAGGGAATGGGAGGAAGATTGTTTCACCCCACACACACCCTGCAGTGGGCGTGGGTGATGCAATTTTCGGCCGCAGTGTGTTGGTTTCCTGTCAGAATGAGCGCTCGAGCTTCCGAGGTACTTTTTTTGTGTGTGACCACTCAGATGTTTTCCAATGAGAAAGTAACGAATTTTTTTTTCCTCTTCCCACAGGAATAACTCAACCTGCACATGAACCCAGTCATGTGAACTGTTAGGAAAACCGGAGCCTACATGGAATTCCCTCTTCTAACCCAACTGACTTCTATCCGTCCGTGGAAAATTCTGATCCGGGAGAGCCGACCTTGACCATTGGATGAAAGACCCTGGCAGAGAGATCTTCCCCGAATAAAGCAATCCAAATCAGCATCACTAAACCGATACTGCATGAAGCAACGATTAAAAAAGAAAATCACAAAAACAGTAAAACTTTTAATTTTCACCAAAATGTCTCCTTTTTCAACTCTCCCTGCACGTTCATAACCAACAATGTAAACTGTGATCTCAAGTAACCCATCGACAGCTCATGCCTTTCATAGTTTATTATTAAAGTCTCAACTGGACTACAGTTTCATAGGTGACAAATTCTCTGTTTACAGTAAACGGTAACCACCCTATAATGCTATCAGCCGTCTAGGTCCGGTGTGTCAGATTTACCCCAGATTAGATGTGCCAATAACCAACCTTATTCAGTAAACCACTTGAATCTTGTCCTTGTCTAATCTGGTTTTGTTCTCCTCAACCACAAGCAGTAACACTCTCTGACCCTCTAGAACTATTTAACGCTTACAATCTTGCTTTATGTCTCTCCTTTGTTATAACGTAGCACTGGTTTTAGCTTACACTGAGGTAATTTCTTCCTCCTCACTTGCTCTGGTCTCCATTCAAATCCAGAAAGATTCCCGAAATTACCTAAGCAAACTCTCAATATGTAAATGAATCATTGTTTGGGGAAAAATATGTATTTTTTGGTTAACAATATTATGAAAATTCACTCCAGGGAATTTTCTACTTACTTTTGCTTTCTGTTTTTTTTTTTTTTCCTTTTTCCTTGTATTCTTTTCATTGATTTTTTTTCTTCTTTTACTTGAACAAAATAAGGTGTTTTATTTACAAATCTGGTCCATATTTACAATCTAGTTCAGAGCCAAGCCTTAAATTGTACAGAATTTCCACTGTAATTAAAATATTTAGTGTTTAGTTATAAATAGCCTCCAGAAAGATATATTCTCCACTACACTGTCAACTGTGTCACAGCCCGTCGTGAATGATGTCACCGCATCTCGAAATAAAACTGGCAAATGCATTGAAAAGCTCTCGTCTTCCATGTGAAGTGATTGCTCTTTTGTGTGGTCTAGTATCCAGGGTTCACGTGTGCATCTGCCCTTAGTCCCAGCACTTGGGAGACAGAGGCAGGTGAATTTCTGAGTTCAAAGCCAGCATGGTCTACAGAGTGAGTTCCAGGACAGCCAGGGCTACACAGAGAAACCCTGTCTCCAAAAACAAAACAAAACAAGGGCCTCATCTGGCTGAAATATGGAACGATCCTGTACTCAGGGTTAGAGATTCACACATTCACTTCATGGTGTACAGACCTTTGATGGGTTGGGGATGATAGCAAAATACATTTATATAAATATTCAGTTAACCTACAATGGCTTCAGAGGGTCATAAGGCACTCTCATTTTCAGTTTTTGAGAAGAGGGGATTTGTGTTTCTGAATTATTTTAGTCTAGACAAGCACCGCTCTTTGAGATGTCGGCTCCACAGCTGAATAAATTAGCTGGTGTTGCCAAGGCTGGTGTGACCTCACCCAGCTGCTCTGTCAAATTCCTCACATAGTAGAGATGAAAGCCAAGATACAAAGTAATGCCTGCCTTTATTGACATCTTCATGCCCATGATTTGCCATGAGTTCTGATGTTAAAAATGAGAAAAAAAAAAAAAAAGGGCCAGGGCCTGGTGAGATGGCTCAATGGTTAAGCCCGATTTCTATTTGTCTTAGTCAGGGTTTCTATTCCTGCACAAACATCATGACCAAGAAGCAAGTTGGGGAGGAAAGGGTTTATTCGGCTTACACTTCCATACTGCTGTTCATCACTAAAGGAAGTCAGGACTGGAACTCAAGCAGGTCAGAAAGCAGAAGCTGATGCAGAGGCCACGAAGGGATGTTCTTTACTGGCTTGCTTCCCCTGGCTTGCTCAGCCTGCTCTCTTATAGAACCCAGGACTACCAGCCCAGAGAAGGCACCACCCACAAGGGGACCTCCCCTCCTTGATTGCTAATTGAGAAAATGCCTTACAGCTGGATCTCATGGAGGCATTCCCTCAAGGGAGGCTCCTTTCTCTGTGATAACTCCAGCCTGTGTCAAGTTGACACACAAAACCAGCCAGTACACTATGCAACTCTTGCAGAGGACCCAGGTTTGGTTCCCAGCACCCACATGGCAGCTTACAATCAGCTGTCACTATAGTCCCAGAAACCCCAAAACCCTCTCTAACCTCTACAGGCACCAGGTATACACATGGTATGCAAACAAATGTGGGCAAATACTAATACTTATGAAATAAATCATTTTCAAAGCCCAGTGTGTTCATGTGTGCTTGGGATGCAGTGCTGGGGAGTGGGAGACAGGAGGATTGTTGTAGTTTACTGGTCAACCATCCTGGCCTAACTAATGACCTCCTGCCTAAAAAATGATGATGGACAGCACCCAAGGAGCAGCTGAGGTCAGCTGGTAGCTAAGGAGAACGTACCAAGGTACATTCACAAGATGGCTCAGCGGGTAAGAGCACTGACTGCTTTTCCGAAAGTCCTGAGTTCAAATCCCAGCAGCCGCATGGTGGCTCACAACCATCCGTCATGAGATCTGATGCCCTCTTTTGGTGCTTCTGATGTTAGCTACAGTGTACTTATGTATAATAAATCTCTAGAGTCTCTCTGCTCTCACGGATGATTAGCCGACTCTGATCCACCACGAGGGCAGAGGGAGAAGAGATGGTGGGGGGAGGAGTGTCCAGAGCTCTGTTAAATACAGTTAGTAACCACACTGGGACCAGCTATCTGGAGGCAGATCAACTTGACTTAGGGTGATTCAAGGCTTACAAAGTTTGGGGGTGGGGGGCTGGAGGTAGGAACATCCAGGATGGGCAAAGGTCGTTGGCTGGGGGCTTGGGGGTACCCGGAATACCTCATTAGCATGGGAAAGCATTTCAGGAGCCCCAGGTATGGGCCAAACATATTTTATCAGGAGAAAGGAATTTGATCCTGTAACCAAACTACAGCTACTTGGCGGTCCTCAGGTAGAGGTGTTTGCAGGGGGCTTAGAATTCCTCAGGCAAGGTCAGAGAAAGAGAAGCCCTGCTAAATACAGGGAGCCTCCCATACTGCACCAAGTCCAGAGGCTATCAGTCATGGCGAATTTCAATATTATTAGCAGAGTTTTCCCACACAAGTTAATACTTTAGTTAACATATAAAAATGGCGCAGACTGGTGTCCTCAGACTGCCTGCAACTGCCTGCTGAGTTGTTTTATCCAGGAGAGAGAGAGAGAGAGAGAGAGAGAGAGAGAGAGAGAGAGAGAGAGAGAGAGAGGAAGAGAGAGGAAGAGAGAGGAAGAGAGAGGGGGGATGTATATGATTAAGAATATCACTGCCTCATCTAGAGGCTTCATGGGGGAATTCTGTACTTTCAATCTCTCTGGAAAAGGATGTACTTATAAGCCCCCCTCCTCACCCTTAATTGTTTTATGCTATGGGACTCTTTTTTTTTTTTTCTTAAAAACTATGAGCCAAGAAGAAACTCCAGCATTCTATGTCGTTAGGGATGAGGCTGTGTTACAAACACTGCCTTATATGACATAGGGTGTGGCTCCCACTATAACGACAGCTTCTAATCAGACACAAGACATGGCTCCCGCTCACAGCAGCTGCAAATTTCATTTCTTGATTTAATAATTCATTAGCCACTACCAAGCATCCCCTACTCCTCAGTTTCAAGAATGTATAAACCTGGCTTAGTCATGTGAGAGACTTAAGTAATCCTGAAGGGTTTCGTGTCACTACGATATTATGAAAAATGTCCTCAGATACACCTTGAGAAGCTAAAACAATTCCACTTCTAGGAGCTGTTTGCCTCACTAGAAAGTGTGCTTCTCTGTTTGCCCTCAGATTCAAGACCAGAGTGTTGAGAAAACCAGAATGTACAATCCTTTTGAATGTGCACAGAGGAGTTGCAAAGATAAAAAGATAGCCTGGTAAAACATGGTTTCTACAATGATCTTCAAAAACCTTAGCTCTTGTCTAGACAGCTCTTAAACTCTTCTGTATTTTTTTTCTCTAGACACAAGAGTGAATTGCTACACCCAATGAAATAAAAGCAATCAGGTTAAATACTCCTACTTCCACAATGGCTCAGAGGCAAAGAGCACACTAGTTAATCTTTCAAAGATTCAGTTCCCAGCACCCACATGGCAGGTCTGTAACTCCAGTTCCAGAGGATGCAACACCCTCTTCTGACCCTCATGGGCACTACACACATGGTACAAGTTGAATACACTCAGGCAAAACACCAATTCACATAAAATAAAAATAAATCTTAAAAGCAAATATTCTTGCTTCCTATCTATAGCTCATCCTAGGTACCTGGCTATCCTGGGCCATCCTCACACTGGGATGAACAAACAGAACTCTAGGGATGCTAAGAGAAGCTACGGGGAGAGGCATGAGGACAGACGGTTGACATGGGCATCACAAGTCATTTTACTTTCCTGAAAGAGTGCATTCCTTTCTCATCTGTATGGCTGTGGTGGTTTGAATACGCTTGGCCCAGGGAGTGGCACTATTAGGAGGTGTAGCCTTGTTGGAATAGGTGTGTCACTGTGGGTGTGAGCTTTAATACTCTCATCTTAGCTGTCTGGAAGGCAGCCTTCTGCTAGCTGCCTTTGGAACAAGAGGTGGAACTCTCAGCTCCTCCAGCCCCACATCTACCTGGATGTCACCATGCTCCTGCCTTGATGATAATAGACTGAACCTCTGAACCTGTAAGCCAGCCCCAATTAAATGTCATCCTTATACAAATTGCCTTGGTCGTGGTTTCTGTTCACAGCAGTAAAAGCCTAAGACAGTGGCTTTTAAATTTCAGAGCCCCTACTGAGGGTCAAAGAGATGATGCACCCTGGGGCTGATTTTATAAGAGATTGTTGTAGTCTTTTGTCCTTGTTATGTGTATCAACTTCATAGCATTTCTATAGCTATAGGAAGTTAATATCAAATGTAGCCATGTTTTTAAAATCAAAAGAAAGAACTTAAATTGAAAACCATTTGTAATTTATAAACCATGATTAGATATGTCTTCAATTGTATACTTACCCACTACGTTAACACATATAAGAAGTGCCTGCCTTGGTTTGCCATAGAGATGTATTTTGTTAGATATTTATTTGTGAAGTAAAACTGGACTTGAATGTATTTTTAATACGTTTTGATCTTGGAAATGACATTTTTGGACAGACAGTATCTTATAGGAGTTCTGAGATGTAGGAGAGGTAATGGAAAAGCTGATGATCCTCCAGGAATTTTACTATCCACACATGTATATACATGTGCACACATGTGCCCACTCAGCTCTGTAAACAGGGATGAATGCAGCAGAAACCCAGCCCTCGCAGGGTCCTCCTTGTCCTTCCTGTGACAGTGTGCCTCACAGGTCCTTTAAGGTCACAAGGCTACAAGGACATTCATCACTTTTTATCACTATGACAACAGGCCTCAGATAGACATTGACTCTGTGGTAGAGCAGAATGTGACATCAGCAGGGGCATTTGACAGATGACTCTGCTCTCACCTCACAACAGACAGGACACAAAGAGAAGGGCAAGGCTCAATATAAGCGAGACCCTTCAAAGGCCTGCCTCCAGTCACCCGTGTTCTTCAGTAACCCACAGTAGTCTAGTGAATTATAAATTCGTCAACAGATTAATCCATCAGTTAGGGCAAAGCCCTAATCACTTTCTAAAACCTGACCTGTGTACTCTGCATTGGTGAATATGCCTTGAACACATGAACCATCGGGGACATTTCATATTAAAATCATAACAAACACTATAGGGCATCTAATTTAAAGACAAGAAGTCAAATGTAGAAATTAGCCTATATTATATTAGATTAACATGGAAGTACATCTAAAACAACAACAGCAACAACAACAACCCAGCTCATTTCTTACTCATTCTGTTATGTAAGCCAGGAACCTGGGAGACTGTTCACACCTATCTCACACAATTTCCTTAGCTTACCAACAACACTGCCTTGATGTCTTAACTTTATCCATGGCTCAATACCCGGACTATTCCAGTAGCCCACTGACTAATGTTCCCATAGTCAAGCCCCGCATGTTCTCCAGCTTCCTCCGTTCCAGCCTGCCATCTTTTAAGATGCAGAGTTGATCACTCTTGCGAAATGTGCATATGGCTTTTCATTTCATTGTTTATTAGTAGTTCTTAGAAATTCTCGAACAATGTGCTTTGATCGTCCCACAACTCTTCCCACATCTCTTCAAGCTTTGTGACTTCTTGAAAAAAAAAAAAAACATCAAAACCAAACATGGTTAATTACTTGGATGTGTGGCTTGGACAGGTCTTCTGCATGCTACCACAATGGCTGTGAGGTCCTATATTCAGCTGCACTGCTATTTCTTGTAACCATCCTCTGCCTCTGGCTCTTACAGCCTTCCTAACCCCAGTCCACAATTACCCCTGAGGCTTGGGAGGAGGTGAGAAGGCGTACAGGATGCCCTCCTAGGGGTAAGCATGCTCAAGTCTTTTGTTCTCTGCACCTTTACCAGTTGTAAGTCTCCGTGATAGTCAGCATCCACTGCAGATAGAAGCTTCTTTGATTGGGGTTGAAAGATGCCACAATCTACGGCTGTAACAATAAATCATTAAGAGCTGATTTAATACTATGTCCACTTAACAGAATAATAGTTGCAGTTTCTCCCTAGTAACCTGTCTAACCATAGGTTCTTGGCCCAGTATTGACGCCAAATATGGGTTTCATCTTGTTGAGAAACAGACTTTAATCAAAAAGCAGTTGGTTATCCCCGGGATGTGCATGACGCTTGGCACCAGTGAGCATGTCAGACCGTTTTTTCTGTAGCTCACAGGGCTCACAAACAGGAAAGATTAACCATTCTTTCTCACGTCCAGTAGCACCATCTAGCAGATCTGAGGTTGTGCACAGGCTAGCTCCTATCCACTTACTCTAGTCACATGTCCAACACTACATCACTCACTCTGTGATCTCTGTACTCTCTGCAGCCCTGGTTAACTAATGGAGCTATCTTCGGCTCTTCACTTCGCCCTTGATTTCACTTTAGCTACAACCTCAAACCTTCCTCTCAGCTTTCTTTGTTATATGCCCCCCCCCCAAACAACATCCCCATTTTTATTTTTTTTGAGACAAGCTCTTTCAGAATAGCCTGTCCAGCCTTGAACTTACCATCATCTTTCTTCAGCCTCCCAAATGCTGCTGCTCTACATGCACATCAAGTCTGGAATGAACACGGTGAAATAAACCATGTGAGGGCTATAATTTTGAGTTACCTGTGGATTCTCTGATGGAACCTCTTCTGGGTGACATGAGTCAGAGATAGCAGCCCATCAACCACAGTGCCTACCCTTTGGAGTGGCGCTCTATATTTGTACACATGACTAGACATATTGGCAAAGGTTTCTTGGCCAAGTTTGTTTGAAACAAGCATGTTTTTTTCCCCTGGATTTTCTGTGAAGCATAGAAAAGTTTATGGAACTGATAAGCATTCTGAAACAGGAAATGTTTCGACTGGAGGAGAAGCTCCTGGTGGGAGCAGTTCCTTCTTCAAAGCCCTCTTAGGCTCTGTTTCCATCATCCCCCAGTCACTCCTTAAAAAGTAAGGCACTCTCCAGCAGCAAGACATGGCCTATCCCGAGCTTTTGTTCCACCGGCAAGAACACGCTCAGGACAACCGGAATCTTCTGCGGCAAAAGCTTTATTGCTTACTTCTTCAGGAGCAAGAGAGAGAATGGCAAAACCCCGTCCCTTTTAAGGAGAATTATCCTCCACCTAGGACGTGTCGCTCCCTGATTGGCTGCAGCCCATTGGCAGAGTTGTCGTCTCAGGGAAGGCAGAGCACATGGAGTGGAAAACTACCCTGGCACATGCGCAGAATATTTGTTTACTACTTAGAACACAGGATGTCAGCGCCATCTTGTAATGGCGAATGTGAGGGCGGCTCCCCACAATGGCCTCTTCCTAAAAATCCACCATTAAGAGTAGCATATGGCTTTTAGCTCCCTAACCATATGAGGGAATCATTCCATGTCTGCTGACTGGTCTCACTTCATCCACACAGCAGCATCCACACAGCAGCATCCACACAGCAGCATCCACACAGCAGCATCCACACAGCAGCATCCACACAGCAGCATCCACACAGCAGCATCTGCTACATCCTCTCCAGTAGTGACACATGTGACAGGACTAGAAACCCAGACGTAGTCCCGAGGCGAAAAGTTCATGGAAACCCAGTCTCCTGGAACCGTGGCATTCTGTATGATGAATGCTCCAATGTCTTTGCTTTAGTCGGTGAATGGATCTGTGTGCTTTCCCTCAGTATTATTTTATTATAGGAGTCTCCAAGCAATGACTTGCCAAATACCTGAGCAAAATCGAACTTTGCTTCCTGGCCTTCACCAATGCCCTAGGTAGTCCTTGAGCCAACCATGGGCTTGGAATTCAGTAAGAAGGTTGCCTATTCAGTGACATTCAGAATTGCCTCTAGTATTGTAAGAGAGATAGTGAAAGAAATCAGGCATTACTATCTACTACATAGAGTTAGAAATCTTAGGGCAAGCTTAGCAAAGTAAGTTTAGAATTCTTATTATAGTCATGTATGGTAGACTACATTACTTATTAGTAGAAAGTCCCCCTCACTATCACTTAGAATAAAAGCCGAGCCACTCACATATACAGGAATTTACAATCGTTTAGGAAGTAGATTAGGCTGTGATTTGAGGAGGAACTAGAATATTGCATTATTCATGAGAAGGTTCGCTAGAGTGGAACTCACTAATTAAAGCCATGACTTGGGCATGAAAGCCCTTGCCCTAGGAGTGTAAAGATCTCACACCTGGCTTCTAAGACTATAGCTGACCTTAGATAGGGCTGACTTTGTTTCAGTTGTTTTATTGCCCAGTTCCTGCCAGTCTTTGTGTTTGTTTTCCTCTGTTTTGTGTAAGAGTCATTAAGCATCCCATAACCTCATTGTACCTTGCCAATGTGTCACCTAACTTCCCTAATTTCTTCTGTATAAAAAGTTTGATGCTCGATTTGACAAATTACATTCAGATACAACACACTCCCACATGTCTGTATTTGTTTGTCATTTCTGGCCAACTCTTTGCCCACCTGTCCAGAACCCCGAATTCTCCCACGGATTGAGGGGGCCCCACTGAGGCTGGTCCACAGCAATCATCCACACAGCAGCGCCCACACAGCAGCATCCACACAGCCATCATCTACACAGCAGCATCCACACAGCCATCATCCACATAGCATCATCCACAAAGCAGCATCCACACAGCAGCACCCACACAGCAGCACCCACACAGCAGCACCCACACAGCAGCACCCACACAGCATCATCCACACAGCAGCATCCACACAGCAGCACCCACACAGCAGCACCCACATAGCCATCATCCACATAGCATCATCCACACAGCAGCATCCACACAGCCATCATCCACATAGCATCATCCACACAGCAGCATCCACACAGCAGCACCCACACAGCAGCATCCACACAGCAGCACCCACACAGCAGCACCCACACAGCAGCATCCACACAGCAGCATCCACACAGCAGCACCCACACAGCAGCACCCACACAGCAGCATCCACACAGCCATCATCCACATAGCATCATCCACACAGCAGCACCCACACAGCAGCACCCACACAGCAGCACCCACATAGCCATCATCCACACAGCAGCACCCACACAGCAGCACCCACATAGCCATCATCCACATAGCCATCATCCACACAGCAGCATCCACACAGCAGCATCCACACAGCCATCATCCACACAGCAGCATCCACACAGCCATCATCCACATAGCATCATCCACACAGCAGCATCCACACAGCAGCACCCACACAGCAGCATCCACACAGCAGCACCCACACAGCAGCACCCACATAGCCATCATCCACATAGCATCATCCACACAGCAGCATCCACACAGCCATCATCCACACAGCAGCATCCACACAGCCATCATCCACATAGCATCATCCACACAGCAGCATCCACACAGCAGCACCCACACAGCAGCATCCACACAGCAGCACCCACACAGCAGCATCCACACAGCAGCACCCACACAGCAGCATCCACACAGCAGCACCCACACAGCAGCACCCACACAGCAGCATCCACACAGCAGCACCCACACAGCAGCATCCACACAGCAGCATCCACCCAGCTATGAAGTGGCTGAAAGTGGAATAATTTCCTCAACTCATGGTCTCTGAGAGATTACAGGCAGTGTCCTCCCCTTGCACTGCTAGAACTCCCCTAGCCACCCAACTATGCTTACTGAGGGAAAGATGTGTGTTGGAAAGATTATTAACAGTTAAAAACCATTAAGATAACACAAAATCAGGATAGGGATTATTTTTGAAAAGAGGAAAGGCAGAGCTCTAATTAGAAAGGTCACCTGTAGACATCTGAGGGCAGGACGCTAAGGATACTGTCAACGGCAGTAGCTTTTCTCAATAATGTGCTCACATTTCTGACAGAGGTACCTTAATGGAGGGAGGGTTTTGGCTCCCACTTCAGGGAATACAGCCTACCATGATGGCGTAGGCCAGGAGCAGACGCCTACTGAGGGCTAAGGGAGATTCATACAGATCCCTCATCTTAGAAGCTGACTAGGAAGTAGGGAGCCTAGAAACCGAGCCAAGCTAGAACTCTCCCTCTTAGCCCTGGTAACTCTATGTCTGCCAGCTAGGCTGCCATGTCCGATAGGCCCCAAGCCAGATAGGCTCCATGCCTGATAGGTCCCACACCTGAAAGTTTCCTCAACTTCAGGGGCTAGGAGGTATCTAAACCCCTGAGTCTGGGAGAAGGAAATGTTCCACATTCCAACCGTAGCATTATTCTTTCACCTCAGTGAATACACTTTACACTGTCCTATGTGCAGCTTTAAGGATGCATATTTAACAGTCGTCTTTTCTTCGACAAGAAGAAATGTGCGGTTAGTTAAAAGACCTGGGATTAGGAAGCAAACACTAGGGAGGCGCATGCGCAGTGCTTACTAGATGTGTCATTTGGAGGCACATGCGCAGTGCTTGCTATATTTGTCATTTGGAGCAAGCAGTTGCCTTCACTTCTCTCTCAGCTTGCCAGTTCACAAGAGGAAGGGAGGTTCCCCAGTGGCCAAAATCTCCTTGAGGTCCTGTAATGAGTTACTTTTCTATTGTCGTGATAAAACACCGTGACCAACGCAACTTACAGGCTTATTTTGGGCTTACAGTTCCAGAGAGGCAATGGCTGATCACCATCAAGGTGGAGAAGCAGGGGCAACAGGTAGACCTGGTGACCGGAACAGCAAGCTAATAGCTTGCACCTTTAACAGCAAACTCAAAGCAGAGAGAGCAAACTCAAAATAGCGCAAGCCTTTAAACTCTCAAAGCATGTGTGCAATGACATAGCTTCTCCAACGAGTCTGTGTCTCCTGAGAGTCCCCGAGTGGCACCACCGAGGACTGAGCATTCAAATGCCTGAGACTATGGGGGAGGTATTTTCATCCAAACCATCACAGCTCCAGTTTCTATTATAGCCACGAAACTGTAATGGGAGCAATAGCTGAGAGCTACATCCTGACTTGCAGAGAGGAGGGAGGGGGAGATGGGAGGGAGGGCGAGAATGAATATGAATGAATGACCTCTGAAGGGCTTTGAGATAACTGAACCCTGTAAGAGGTTGGTCAGCTTCTTGTATCATAACCTTAACAAAGAGCAGCGTTAGGTCTTTTTTTAAAATTCCCCCCAAACATTTTGAACAACAGCCAGAATACTTGTTGCCTGACTTTCAGACCTACTCCTTCTCCTTCTTACTTATTCTCATGGACAAGCAACAGCAAAGAAAAACGCACGTGGGTGCAATGGAACCCTCCAACCATCAAACTGGCTAACACAGCTTCAGCTCTGAGCATTAGCAAGGAGCAAAGCAGAAACCATTGGGACACACTGCTGGTGAGTGCCAGGTTGGCAGTTTGTCTGGGCAACACTCATGCAGATGTGCAGGCATGAATACCAGAGCTCAAGACCTAGCACACACACACACACACACACACACACACACACACACACACCCGGGACAGTCCTTAAAGACAGGAGTCCAAGTATGAGAATGACCAACCATTCCTTTTAACAGGAGTGAGCAAGTGAGCACCCTAATGGTCCTGCAAAGAGAGAAATCTGGGTTGCCTTCACAGTCATAGAATATTACATAACCGCCAAAAATTATAAAATGCCAACAGAGAGAGGAAACTCAAACCTAGTATACTTTGTTAAATAATGCTGAATAAGCCGAACGTGTTTGCACGTGACGGTGCTCATTAGAGAGTGCTCATCTCTGTGAAGGATGTCTGGGAGACCCAAGTGGGAGAGCACAGGCTGAATGCTTTCTTCTCAGTGCTTTCCCAGTTTTCCAAAATGCCCATCTCTACAACTATACCGTGTTTAGAAAAGCAATTAAAAAATAATGTCGATAATTTTATATAGAAACCGATAACAATGGAGCATGGAGCGCATGCAAAAGAGAAGAAACTTGAGAAACTTCCCCCTTGAACTTCAAGGCCATTATTACCATCACCGAATGTTCCAAATGCCTTTGTTAAACACTGACTTTCTTAGTCACCTTCTAATTAAAATGGAGATAGATGAGTTTCTATTATAGATAATGAAGTTATTTATAGGAACACTAGATGCTGGGTCTTTACAGACGAATAAGCTGCTCCTTAGACGCACATTAGCAACATAGGCTTTTTAGGGATGCTATTTAGTGTGCCGTAAAAGTAAATTTAAGTATCACCACTAGATAATTGAAAGATAAGCCTCCCTGGGTTCTGCTTAATTGTTCCTTTCCTATACATAAAGCTGTCCTATCTCTGTTTAAGCAAGCTTGGCCTGAATAAATACCCAGAGTCTCTGAGTCAGCAACCTTGCATCTACCTTTTATACTTGTAGCCCGGGCCATGTGCTCCTCACACATTCCCTCCGTGCTCCCCACGTGCTCCTCACCACTTCTCTTAGCCCGAACTGGAGAACCACAGCCGGTCGTAGAGGGATCATGATGAGAATGCTTAGTCTGTGAGAGGAATCAGATGACCAGTCAAGAACCTATGAGATGAGTTACTTGCAAAATGTACAATGACCATCTGGTGATGGTGTCAATGGCCATCTGATGATGATGTCAATAACCTTCCGATTTCCTAGTATTATTCTCATTCTCAGAGTTCATCCGTAACGAGAACTCAAGATGGTTTGTGTCAGCTCTGGCTAGTAGCCTTACAGGGATAAGCAAGTGATATATGATTATTTTTAATGTATATTGCTTGCTTTTCTTCGTATACATTTAGAGAACTTTGCACTAGTTTCTATGATCAGACCCACATATATAAGACCTTACATATTTAGTATAGGGTGTAATCCTTGTGCTAATGCGAAAAAAATTAAGTTCAATATTTCTAGACCAAAGTGGCTATTACATTTTGCAATGCCAACTCAATATGGAAAATCAGGATACTTTTTCCTAAACTTAACAACATAGCTTAAGTTTCTAAAAAAAAAAATCAAATTATATATATATATATGTGTGTGTGTGTGTGTGTGTGTGTGTGTATAAAACAAAAAGACCAATAACAACAGTATATTATGCAACAATAGTAGCGACAGGACCTTTTCCAGGATCTGCAGTCATTTGGACCAATTTGTGGAGACATCCACCATCGCAAAGAACTGCACAGTTCTGTTGCTGTTTTTTATGCTTTTCTACGGTGATAATTTAATTTTGTCAATGAACTAGTGAGCCTGGCGCGAACAGCCAGAGCCTGTTGAGAATGTCTGCTTTGAATTCATAAGCCTAGCTCTGCATATTCTCATGGCCAACACTTCACTGTTGAATGGGTGTGTTTCTAAACGGATATGCACGTATCTGTGGATTGAGTGTGTTTTTTTTTCCTACACTGAGGTTTATGTTTGCAATGACAGATTTTGTGTGACAGTCAGCAACTAACTGTGCTCCAAACTTCTGTGAAGCTTTTATGTGTCTGTTTAGGCTCCATATCTGATGCCTTAGTGCTTAGAATCACTAAGACAGAGGGAAGTTGGACTTACAGAGAGACTGTACCATGCACCGCGATGTATCTGAATCCGAGCTTCTCATGAGCATCACCTAAAAAGAAATTTCAATAATTCTGAAACTGCACCTTCAATCCAGGGAGCCTAAAATAATAATCAGTCTGTAGGTAGGAGCCAGGGTTTACTGTAATTTTTAAGTGCACAGATCATCCGAATAAAGCGGTGTCGAGCCTGAGAGTTCATCAGAAGCGGCTGGGAGAGTTGTTACACTCCTAGGTATCACTCCCAACAAAGGGCCGTTTTAGCAAGTTTTCATGGTCTGGTGCTCAGACTGTGAGAATCACTGGCTTGCACTGAGATCTGAGCGACAGTCTTTTTGACCTGCTGTGATTTTTATTTTCCAAAGGGAATCCAATCAGTCACATTCACACTGCCATAAAGTCATCTGCAGATGATACTCTAAGTCACTTTATGGAATGGTGCAAGCACAAGCCTGTTGATAGCCTACATCTTGGGAGTCCTGGGGATCAAATAGGGCGACTGCTAAAACAGCAAGAGGCAGTGAAGACACAGAAATTCAACTGCAGCAATTGCCAATCAGCAGCAACCGCCAATCAGCAATGGGCGCCCCAGCAGCTTCCGCCAATCAGTCAGCAGCACCTGCCAATCAGCAGCAGTCACTAATTAGCAACAGCCGCCCCAGCAGCTCCGGCCAATCAATCAGCAGTACCCTACAATAAGCAGTACCTGCCAATCAGCAGCAGCCGCCCCAGCAGCTGGTGTGGAAGTGATGGGCTCTGTAAAAGAAACTGTACCTCACAGCAATGAGAGGGCACTTGTAAGCATTCCAAAAATAACCAAAGTGACAAAAGGTAAGAGTTTCCAAGGAGGCACCAGTAATTATTCAAAATACTATAATGAAACCCAAAGGTGGCTCATTATCCGTTTATTGTAATCACCCACAATAGACCTTCAGTAGTGGTTCTTCAAACAGCCACTGCAGCGAAACCAATGATGGCTCTCATAAATATGTTAATGAAGCGATATTATAGCTGATGCAATCAGTGAATATTAAGAGCCCAAAGGAGAAAGACCATCTTATAGCTTCTGTGTTGCTGTAATAGAATGCCTACGACTTTCTAAGTTCTCACAATTGAAGGTCACAGGTTTATGGTTCCAGATACTAAGTCCACAAACAGGGAATGGGCAACTACCAAGAACCTGCACGCTGCCTCATCTCACGGTTTATGTAAGAAGGGCACGACACAAGAAAGAACATCTCCCTTTTATCTGGAATCCACTCCTGTGACGATGGCATTGTCTACATAGCCTACAGGTGTTTGAGAAGAGACATTCAGGGCTGCAGAGGCAGCCCAGCTGTTATAGTAGGCTCAAAAACAAACATCAAGAAAAGAGATATCCAGCTGTTACAGTAGGTTCAAAGTCAAACATCAAGAAAAGAGATATCCAAACCACATGGTGGGGAAGAGGTGACATAGTCAATGACCTCTAAAGAATATTTACTGCTCTCTAGATTCCAAAGGATGTGATGGTGTGGGGAGCAGGCTCTTAGACATGTGAAATGCCCCAAGGATAAGAGCCAGTGCAACTGACCAAATTCTGATGGCTACAACTTCCACTTCCACCACCCTGCTGCAGAAGGGTCAAAGTTCTTGTTTATCAGCTTGGCTACATCTGACCTTAACTAAAACCCAAGCTGCTGGGTTCACCCCTGAGAGAGTTTTCTTGATTGGATATTTTGAGGTTGAGAGGCCCACCTTAAATCTGGGCCACACTTCCCATTGGCAGCTTGTATAAAGGATGTGGGAGAAAGAAGGAAACTTTCCCTCTTTTTCCTGCTTGCCTTCACTCTGGCTGGCAAAGGCCACTCCTTCACTGGCATGACAGCCTATTTCTAGCCGGGCGTGGTGGCACACGCCTTTAATCCCAGCATTTGGGAGGCAGAGGCAGGTGGATTTCTGAATTCGAGGTCTACAAAGTGAGTTCCAGGACAGCCAGGGTTATACAGAGAAACCCTGTCTCGAAAAACAAAAAACAGAAACAAAAAACAAAACAAAAAACAAAAACCAGCCTATTTCTTCAAGATTCTGAAGTATACTGAAGACCAACGGAGACATCCAGGCTTCAGGGATTGAATGACTACTGCATTCTTGGTCTTCATGTCAGTGGCAGCCATTGTTGACTAGCAGGACCACAGCCTGTAAGCCACTCTGATAAATCCCCTTTCTATGTATCTGGATGCATGACATCAGCTCTCTTCCTCTAGAGAATGCTGTCTAATACAAAAGTCTCCCTCCAAATTTAGGATATTAAAGAAATGGCCGCAGAAATGGCTGATAGTATCTGTGTCTTGGGTCAGGTGGAGGTGGAGGTATTGGGAATCTTCTCTCTAGTGATCTTAAAACAAAAACAGGATGTAGACTAACTACCATCGTTGGCTCATGGTTTACAGTACCTACCCTTCAAAAAGGTTTGGCGACCAGAAAGGGTTCTTACCAATACGCTTCCCCTAGGTTTGTCTTTCTAGATTTTTATCATGTCTGTGGCAATGTTTAAAAAAAACAAAAGAGCCATGTCTTAATGTGTAAGAGGAGAGTAAACAGATCTTTTGGAAAATGGAACTAAGGATTAAGCTGAAACAAAAGCTCCCCATCACCAGATGCTCGGCTAGTCTGGCTAGTTTAAGCTGGATGTTTCAGGGCTAGAGGATATGCTAAGTAGCACACAGGCAGTTGGTACTGTAAAATCTATGATGACCGAGAACTCCTATAACACTTTGGTCTTTCTATGTCCACCCCATCTCTGAGTAAGGACACAGAGAAACTAATATATACTAATTACAGCTTTAGGCCTAGCTTATTCCTAACTAGCTCTTATAACTTATTAACCCATTTATTCTATTCTAAGTTCTGCCACATGGCTCGTTACATCTCAGCCTCAAAACCTGCTTCTTTGTCAGTGTCTGGGCTGGCGGCCTCTCCCACCCCTGACTCTTTTCCCAGAGTTCCTGTCTCTGCTGGAAGTCCTCTCTTCTCTCCTCCTTTGCTATAGGCCATCAGCTTTTTATTAAACCAATCAGGAGGTGAGGAAGGTGTCTTAGTCACGGTTTCTATTCCTGCACAAACATCATGACCAAGAATCAAGTTGGGGAAGAAAGGGTTTATTCAGCTTACACTTCCATGTTGCTGTTCATCACCAAAGAAGTCAGGACTGGAACTCAAGTAGGTCAGAAAGCAGGAGCTGATGCAGAAGCCATGAAGGGATGTTCCTTACTGGCTTGCTTCTCCTGACTTGCTCAGCCTGCTCTCTTATCGAACCAAGACTACCAGACCAGAGATGGTCCCACCCACAAGGGGCCTTTCCCCCTTGATCACTAATTGAGAAAATGCCTTACAGCTGGATCTCATGGAGGCATTTCCTCAACTGAAGCTCCTTTCTCTGTGGTAACTCCAGCTGTGTGTCAAGTTGACACAAAACTAGCCAGTACAGAAGGGTTTACAAAATATGGTTTGGCCATATGAATAACCCTACCAAATTCTGGTCTGCAGTCAACTGTCTGCCAGAACACAGAAATCATCATTTAGGTAATACAAACACAATCTCTACACAGTGCTCAAAAGATCATCCCAGCAAGCTCCCTTTGATGGCTCCACTTGCCAGAGCCTTCCCTTCAACCTCTCACAGCCAGTGTTGTGGACAGAGAAGAGAAATAAATGGTTATGGGGAAGTCCTATCCCCTGCCCAGACCTTAGAAGTGGCTTTGTGAGAACAGCCTGTGTGTCATGTGACTTTCTCATCAACGTGTAGTATGAAATGAAGTCCACCTACAAATATGAGCTATGTGAGCTTTTACATTCTTTCCAGTGTTTGACCTGAAGTAACAGAACTTGGTGGTGACAGAAAGGACGTTATTACCTGATGAACAGGTCATATACTATGACCTCATCTCTCCTGCCTCCCAAAAGACTTGGGAACATCTAGGGCCATGACCAGCCTTACCCATCTCTAAAGCCGATGTAGACGGTCTCTCAGATAAAATTATCCTTAGGATCCAAGAGCAACAAAGGACCAGCAAACACAGTCAGGTGTTACACCTCCATGTCCCTGGCCATCATATCAGGGAGAGTGAAGTCCATGGCTGATGAGAGCTATAGAAGCAAACACGGCAAGCCACACATCAAAGAGGTACAAAACTCACCCAGACAAGCACGAAAGCGGAGGACTGATGGCAGACTTGAGCTCAAATTGAAAAGCCCTGAAATATACCAAGAAGCAGCAATGGCGAGTATAGATAAATTCGTAAAAACACAAATAGGGGCTAGAGATCAGTGATTAAAAGCACACACATTAGGGAAGAAGGGGACACGCATCAGAGAGGGACCAAAAGAGTGCCATGAGGCTAACTGTGACTAAAATACATTAAATACATGTAGAATGTCATCATGAAAGCCATTATTTTATTGTGAATAAACACTAACGGAAAGGGGGAAACCTGGACCATGCTTGCTTTGCTGCTGGTTCATTTTTCTTATGGATAAATTGTTGGCCAGCAAAAGAAGAAAGGGAGACAAAGCTGGCTGCGATTCCCGGTCAGTGGGGAACTCAGTAATTAAGGACTGGCAACATAAACAGATGTTATTTTTTAAAATGGGTGACGAATGCCCAGCTGTCACGCTACCATGCGAGTCTGCGAAATGCCTGTGGTGCCCAGAATGACTCCTGTGGGATTTGTGGACCTTTTTGACAAGTGCTATCCATTAAAAAGAGTGAACACCTGACTTCAGCCCTCTGGGATCCGGACAAAGGAAAATGCTGACATCTCTGCCAAGGCCCTGTGTCGTGGCGACCAACCTCTAACTGCTTCTCCTCCCACAAATCTTTAGTTTATATTTTTGCTCAACTCACCCCTCAGCCCATTGCTCCTTCTCTCCCTAGATTCCAGCGCCAGCCTTGAGTTGCATTTTTGGGGGAGCTTCCACATCTTTGCTGATCTCCCCTAGGCAGTCTCCTAATTCAATGTCCTCCAGTATCCTCTGACATCCCATCTGAGGGTGCCATTTATTGCCACAAGAATAGCTAGCACCGTAAGTTGTTCATTAGCTTTGTGGTGCCAAGTGCATAGTTTAATATCTTCCTTCAAGTCTGTTATGCTAAGAACATTCATAAAGTAATAGTGCAAACCATGTCACAATGACATGTGACCAGTCCTGACCTACACAAGCTGCAACTTCATATGCTGGGAGAAATAATGAAACGTGGGCGGATTTGAATAATGCCAGCGCAATACTCACCCTCTGTAAATTCTGCCTTTGCCCAAGGATAGCAAACTCAGGGTCTGGGCTGTTTCTTCCTCTGGCATGCCCAAGTCAACAATGAGCATTGACTGGAAGACTCTTACAGAGGCTGAGGGTACTGTGTGTCCACTCCATTCCTACTCTTCTGGCTTTGCCCTGCAATGAAGATGCAGGACCTTTGTCCAGTTTGTCTATTAGAAGGACACTCCTGCCCTTCTGTGTGAATAAAGGACAGGGCTCCCGGCATTTGGTGCAATTGTCCTGTGTGGTGCTAAGGGCTTAGATCTCTGCTAATACTTGGCACCATTGCGGTTTTCCTATTGGGTAGTTGGATTTCACCAGGTGACTGAGTGACCTGAGGAAGTTTACACAATTTTAGTTCCTTAAAACAAAAATATCTGCAGTTCAAACTCTCTACACGCTGACATACGGACTTTTTCGGAAAGTGGTGTATAATCTGGTTAGCTAATTACAACCTGTACATGGCTAAAGAATAGCCATGTATGTGAAGGGACATTTTCCATGGTTAAGGACTCTCCACACAACTTAAAGCTCACACATGTGTCTAAATGCATCTCACTATTCCCGTCCCAGTGGCAGCCTGGACTGCAGTTCAATTGTTAGAACTCCTCACTCACCAGTGACGTAAGCTGCCAGCATTGCCAGCATTACCAGCCTCTAGCTTCCGAAAGCTTCACCACCTGGACACTGCCATGAATCTTACTGACCCTGCCCTTTGAGGTAGGTTCCAGATGTGTGCCAGGTTCCCACACAGCTGGATGAGACTTGGGGCACGTTTATGAAGATGGGGTGGTGAAAAGCCATGGCTTACTTGAAATGTTGAAGAAGAGCAAGACAACAGCGGCTAAGCATCCCACCCACTTTGGAAATGAAATGCTGAAACAGAGCACATCTTGCCTCATTTTTAAAAATTAAATGATAATAATGAGGTTCACTTTTCAAGACTTGAGTGAGATCTAGTACCCGAGGTGCAGTTTCTGGCCATGCACACCAGACAGGCTTTCGCATGCACACAGCAATTTTATTTTTCTGGTGGCAAGATCAATGTCTTACCGTCATACTGGCAAAATCCACTGGGAATGAACTCAAAGGAAGCCGCACTGGATTTGCAAATTCAATTAATTTAAAGTGGAAACACTTGTTTCAACATTATTGCTCGGGGGGGGGGGGGGTATGAATGGCACCCACCCTCAGGCCAGGAGGAGGGTAGCAAGCAGATTGAGGCTAAAGAAAAGAGATCTGGCATGATAAAACAGCTGACTCAAGATGCTCCATGAGTTGGCTATTTTGTCCTGTTACAATGAATTGCTACTTTGTCATCTCCATTTTGAACACATAACTAGGCAATTATATATTGATTCTGTTTCACACACAAGAAGTTTGTATGCGTGCCCTCACTTGACCCTAAGTACAAACTTAGCGGATACTACTTTTTTAGGATCTGTGAGCTCGTATATATGTTCAGAATCGAAGCAGTAGTGAAATTCCATCTGAGGACTCAGAGGGAACACTGATACTGGAATTACAGCCTTCCCGGGCAGGTTTCTTTTCTTGCTAACCAAGGTTTAGTCCTCACACAGATCACATTTGTTCTAAATTTAAATCTTGCCAGATTTGTATCACACTTCATGGTTCAATGTATTTGAAGCACTGCTCTAAGACGCTGGGATATTCTGGGGAGTGTTTGACTCTGCTTTCTACAGTTTTGTTGGAAGGTTTGAATTTATTTTGGTTGGGGTTACATACTTGAATTTCAAAGGTCTTGCTCTTGAATATTGAACAGCCAACTAATAAGAGGCATCTGGGGACCAGAGAGCAAGTCAGTTTGCTGCCTTGTATTGAACGTGAAAATACTGCTCCACTTCCAACCATGTCTGGACTTTAGTCAAGACCAGGCTTCCAGATTGCCACCCGTGGCTTTCAAGGTAGCTTTTTCAGTAGCCTCACATACTGGCCTATTTTTAAAAGGTAGTCTGGACCACTACTACAGATTTCCCTCAACCCTGATAACAGATTGGCATAAGATGTAAGCAGCAGACTTTATACTATGCAGTTGGCATAAAAACCCACATGGCTGCCCTATGTTGTTGAAGTCTCAAATCCACTTGGCTGCCTCTCTCAAGATTTTTTTTTCTTTTTTTAAAGAAAATGGTAGAGGCAGAGAGGTTGTGAACTAAAATCTGTAAAGGGAGCACATGGGACGTCACATTTAATGCAAATAATTGCTGTAACAAAGATGTGGGCCTATCATCTGACTTTGAAATGCCATAACTATGGTTTGGTGTTTTGCAAACCACATTTTCCACAGCTTGCTGCATCACCACCGAGTCCAACTTCATCTCCGTGAGCTCAAAGCCACTCGCAATGACTCTCCATCCGCCCCACAACCCAGACTGTGAACCCAACCCATCCCGGCTTGTTTTAGTTTTATTTCCTGCCGCTGTGATAAAAATCCCTGACAAAGGCCTCTTAACCAGATTATACACCACTTTCTGAAAAAGTCCGTATGTCAGTGTATAGAGAGTTTGAAATGGTTTAGTTGGCTCACAACTCAAGGTTAAGTTCTTCATTGCAGTTAAGAGGCGGAAACTTGAACCAGGTACTCACATCATACCCGCTGTCGAGAGCAGAAAGCAATGAAGTACTGCACACAGTGGGCACTCAGCTCCCCATGTGCACTCATGCATCCCCCCCAGGGAATGGTGCCGCTCACATTGAGTGAGTCAAGAGAAACCCTCTCAGAAATGCCCACAAAACAACCAAATCCAGACACTCCTTCATTGAGTTTATTCTCCCTTCTAGGGTCTCTCTAGATGTGTTAACAATTTAACCCACTGGTCACTCTGGGCCTCCACAAAGCAGCCATGACGTTTGCTGATGACAAGCACTCGGTTATACCACTTTCTAACATTTTTTTACTTAATGGTACACACAGTATGCCACCATTTTGCATGGCAAAGGGGAGTAAAAAGGAATATATTAGGATATTTCTGGCTTTTAAAAATAAATGGATTCCATTTTCAGATGATGATAATCATAGTTGTGGATGAGGGTGACCCTATAGGAAGACCAGCAGCTCAACTAATCTGGACCCCCAAGATCTCTCCGACACTGAGCCACCAACCAGGCAGCATATACCAGCTGATATGAGGTCCCCAACACATATACAGCAGAGGACTGCCTGCTGTGGCCTCAGTGAGAAAAGATGCACTTAACCCTTGAGAGACTTGAGGCCCCAGGGAGTGGAGAGGAGTGGTAGGGTATGTGTGTGTGTGTGTGGGGGGGAGTGTGGAGACATAGTCTTAGAGATGGGGAGGAGGAATGGGATGAAGAACTGTGGGAGGGTAGGCTGGGAGGGGGATAATGACTGGACTGTAAAAAAAAATAAAGAATAAAATAAAAAAATCATAATACATGAGATAATTACAACTTTAAATAATATTTTGAAATGAAACATTTCCAGGTAGGGCCCAGAGAGATGAATCAAATACTCGGAATCATGAATTCAGTTCCAAGGGATTTGATACCCTCTTCTAGCCTCCAGAGCCACCTGTACTCATTTCCACACACCCCCCCCACAAAGATGCACAGGAGTACACAATCAAACACAAAAGTAAACTGTTGGGGGAAAAAAAACCTCTCTTCTCAAGTGTTAGTGATTGACCTTGTTCCTTCTGTGTGTGCAGATTTTAAATACCTGCTGTATGTGCCTAAATAGTTCCTCGGTTCTCAAACATGAGACATTTTAATGAGAATGTCTTCAAATTATAGTAATCTCTACTGATGGGAAACTTTCACTGCAAGCAGCCAGGAGAGCTTATAGATCAATGACGGTGCCTTCATTCAAGATTTGAAAGGTAGCTGGTGTGTTTAATTCCCTTAACAACTCACATTGAGAACTATACTTCAGCTCCTTAGATGATGTTTCTTCTTCAGCTACCTGTAGGAACTGCTCAATGGGCTCACTAAAGAGTTCATAATGCTGTTTCTATTGATTTGTAGATTATTGTTTATTAATTTTCCAATTCTACTCTACTTTGCAGTGAATCCACCACAAACAAGGGAACAATGAAGAAGTCTCTGTCCCCACAGAGCTTGCTCTGAGTAGGCTCAGAGGAGACAAACAGTCAATTTAAGTAAAATATTTAATGTATCTAGTAAGCAACCAAAGTGTGTACAGTCATCGAAACTAGCTGCCCAGTTTTTGATCCGTCTTATTAAGATAAACCAAGGAAGCTCTGGGAAAATGGGAAGATAAGCTGTGGCCTCATCCCTGTGCATGTACAGAGCACCAGATGACCTGAGTTCCTACTAACCGAGTGCCCACATCCATGTATCTGCATAGCAAAGTTTGGCTGTGACACAATCCATTGCCTGAGTCTGATGATGTAGTATGCAACTTATTCATCTCTAAATACTGGGTGCCACGCAACAACTTCATGGCCTGAAATCTCTGTGCCATTTTCTTTCACAGGTTCGATTTGTCTCATTCTTTGAGGTTTAGCCTAGACCTCAGTGCCAAGAGTTCATAGCAACCATTACACCAAGTTCCCTTTGGCACGCTGCTAGTACAGATGTGTGGCAGTTTATCAAAAGCATTGTTACGTTATCTTTACAACCAGAGATGATAGTAGAACTGTCTCTATATTGAAAGTATTGCTATGTTCTTGATTTTTCAGAGATGATAATAGATCTGTTTCTAACTTTCTAAGATCTACTACACCTAGCTCAATGAATAGTTGTAGAATCCAGGCTCCCCTGCTGTGTAAAGCTTATACAACCAGCTCAGATGGCTCACATTGACGTTTTTCTCATATGAAATCTAGCCAGAACTGAGGGAATTAAAAATGTAGGTTTCCGGGGCTGGAGAGATGGCTCAGTGGTTAAGAGCACTGACTGTTCTTATGAAGGTCTTGAGTTCAAATCCCAGCAACCACATGGTGGCTTACAACCATCTGTAATGACATCTGACGCCCTCTACTGGTGTGTCTGAAGACAGATACAGTGTACTTACATATAAATAATAAATAAATCTTTTTTTAAAAATGTAGGTTTCCTCTAATTAATTATTTCTGTGGGATTTTCATCTATTGTTCAGTTAGACCTAAGCTTCACGAGTGTGGGAACTACGTATGAGGATTACTACCCAGGGAACTGTGTCTGCCTGGTGTACAACAAGCACATTCTCCAAGCACAAAGCAGAGACGTTCCATTTCCTCATTCATTTCATTCCAAGTGAGAAAGGTTGGCTGCGAGCTCTGCTTCAGTCATTATGAGCGCTATTAATATTCAAGATATTACATTGATGTTTTATCAATAGAACGTGTGGTTAAAACTTTTGACTTGGGCTGAAGAGATGGCTCAGCGGTTAAGAGCACTGACTGCTCTTCCAAAGGTCCTGAGTTCAATTCCCAGCAACCACATGGTGGCTCACAACCATCTGTAATGGGATCTGATGCCCTCTTCTGGTGTGTCTGAAGAGAGCAACAGTGTATACACACACACACACACACACACACATAATTAAAAAAAAAACATTTGACTTTATTTCAATATTAGATTCAAGTTCTTTCCAATCACTGAAGGGGAATCCGTGGAGACCCCTACAAGGAATTAAAAGCAGCATGTTTGCCTCTATGTTTCAAAAAGTTGTGGATTCTTGACAGTCTGATGTTGAAATTATTATAAAAGCCAAACTTATTATTAAAAACTAATGTTCCATGCTAATATTCTCATGACTTATGAAGTAAATATATTTTAATGGGTATTGCTATTCTCTAAAATTAATTATGTCGGTGCATGAAAACTAATATTATGAAAACATACAATAAAATATAAAATCCACATTTCATTTTTCACTTTCCCTAAAACATAAAGATCAGCTCATTCACTAATTGAAAGGAAAGATAAACAGTAATTGTTCATATGTTCTTGTTTGTGTGTGGGGCAGACCACTGGTCCCATCCCTCACCAGCATGTGTTGGTAGAGACCTGTGCTGACCAACTCACCTACCACCCAGGCCCAGGTTCACTCCAACATCTACCCCATCTATGCGCTGATGGAGTATATAAAGGAGCTGGCCTTGCAGAACCAGAGCTCCATGACTCTGGGCAACAGTAGAATGTCTGAGAGGAGTATGGGATGGCCCAATATTGATGGTGTGTTATAAATCAGAAGCCTTGAACCAGACCAGAGACACGGTGTGATGAAAATTGTATGGAAAGCTGTTTCGGCAAAGTACATAGGATGGACTTGGATATACTGGTTCTTTGCAAAACTGGTTTCCTTATTGCGTAACAAAATAGGAGGCATGGAAGTGAGCAGAGAGGCTCCACTGAACTGCAGAGAAATGGAGCTGGGCACGGGTGAGAGGTGTAACTAGAGACGCCAAAGCTGCCACAAGTGCTAGAGGAATGGGTCATGACCAGGAGGAGTCGCAGGGTGATATGCAGCAGCCTGGAGTTTGCACAGACTTAACCCCAGAACTAGCTGCCCAGTCGCACCCTCTCCCTGGCTCTGAGCGATTGGATGTTTACTGAATTGGACCTCCAGGAAAGGCCTCCAAGGTCTGGAGGCCAAGGTTCCTGGCCCATGCTTTGGCTGAGGCCATGATGGTGTGGACAGATACTGCCACTGTGCTGAGACCATGCTGTTGCCAGGAACCGTGTAGAAGCTCAGGATCTATGATCCTGTTGATTGCAAAGGGCAAGGAAGCTACTTTCACAGTGATACATGGGTACTGCAGATGCTCAGTTGGGAGAGGAACATTGAAGTCTTCTGGGACAACCCCACCTCCACCCCAGCCCTTCCTCCAAAGTAATCCTCTAAAACTGAAGCCCTCAAGGAGAACTCTTACAAATTGGATAGGGACTCTGGGGCGTAGCTCTCCACCATTGATGGCTCCTGGCAGGGGGTTCAGGTAGAGAAGGACTCAGTTTTAGGGGCTGGCCTCTGGGAGTTTGACCATGCTCCAGTGAGTATTACCGGGAAACACAAAGTGGACTTGGTTTTTCTTTCCCTTTTCCCTTCCTTCTTTTTCTTTTTGCTGGGGGCAGGGCCACAGGGAGGGAGAACGGAAGAGAGGACTGGGGGGTGATTGTGATGAGGTAAGTGATATGAGATTCCCAGATAATCAGTAAAAATATCACGTCAGAAAAACAATAGTTGTGGATTTAACATATTCACAGCTTAGTCTACTCAAGCTACTGTAACTAAACACTGCTTACTTGGCAGTTTGTAAACAATATAAGTTTATTTCTTAGAGTTTTAGAATTTAGGAAATCCAAGGTTAAGGTACAGGCAAATTCAGTTTCCAGAAATTTCCGGACTTGTGGATGATTTTCCCTTTCTTTCTTTCTTTCCTTTTTTCTTTCTTTCTTTCTTTCTTTCTTTCTTTCTTTCTTTCTTTCTTTCTTTTCTCTCTCTCTCTCTCTCTCTCTCTTTCTTTCTTTCTTTCTTTCTTTCTTTTGTGTGTGTGTGTGTGTGTGTGTGTGTAAAAATCAGTTAACAGAAAGAATGAGGGACAGTCAAATCTTGAGTATCTTTGCTAGAGCCAGGACCATAATCCTGAGGCAAGACTCTCTTGTCATGGTGAGAAGGCTCAGCAGGTAAGAGCTCCACTGGATCTGACTGGAAATAGGGAGGGTGGTTGCTGGGGTGAACAATGGGAAAAAAAAAGAGACTCCTGAAAGAGAGAGAGAGAGAGAGAGAGAGAGAGAGAGAGAGGAAGAAGAAGGAAGAGGAGGAGGAGAAGGAGGAGGGAGGGAGGGAGGGAAGGAGAGAAGGAGAGAGGATGTTGTTTTTAAAGATTCACATTTCGATCATCAACTTGGAGCTGATGATTTTGAGGAGTGCAGATATCCTGTTTGTGATACACCTATGCAGATGTCCTGTTTGTGATACACCTATGCAGATGTCCTGTTTGTGATACACCTATGCAGATGTCCTGTTTGTGATACACCTATGCAGATATCCTGTTTGTGATACACCTATGCAGATACACCTAATGGACAGTAGGAGAGAAATAGTTCAAAAATTATTGAATACATTTTGTTACTTTAGAGCATTGTTTCCTTTGAAAAATTAAATCCAAAATTACTGCAAAACGTTTTCCAGTCAAGAGCTGACTGCATGTTCTCAGCAGCCTGCAGAGCCTGAACAAGTAGTTATTTTTAGGGGCTCCTATTATTGCGTCTGACTTTATATTTAATGACCTGCCTGTCAAGTTACTGAACATGTTTCATTCCCCATTCTTACAGTGTGACAGGAACTTTGAAGTTTCAAAATAACAAGTAGTAGACTAGAGATTCAGATACAAGAAAATTTAGCCAGAAAATACTTTTATAGCATCCAAAGGGTAATTAGTACCGCCACCCACACAATGCTAGTATATTTTTATGAAACTGTCTTAAAAGTAACTATGTTTTTAAATAAGATGTTCTTACATTTGTATTCATCACTTCTGAACGGTACAGCATTCGTCATCCGGGCAACTCATCTTACATTGCTCTAATGAGGCATTTGAATGACTTCTTCTTTAAATATACTCAAGAAAGAGATCAATAGCAGCAAGTATTCCTTACATTTGATTATCTTAAAATATTATCTAACAACCTCTGAAATATGTGTTATGGTCTGCAATAGTTTTGAGAGACCAGATCTTCTGGGTTCAGACTCCATCTTAGAGAACCTGACCTAAGGTTGAACTTGAGTTAACTAACAGGCCGGTCCCTAACACCAGTTTCCAGGTTACTCTCCAACAAGACCTACATCTAGCACCAGTTTCCAGGTTAACCCCCAACAAGACCTAAGTCTAACACCAATTTCCAGGTTATCCCCCAACAAATCTGCACTTCCAAGTTACAAGCCTGTGCCTGATACTTTCTAGCAACCACCAATCAGGAGGAAATTAAGTTTGTGGTTTGAATGCCAGCACTTATGTTAAAGGCCATAATGGTTCCCCCAATCAAATGTGTGCCAGGCTAGAAAAACCCCTTCTTGACTCTATAAATACTTTCCTGAAACTGGGCTTGCTGCTGCACTCTCCCATTCTGCTGTGTCAGAGAGGTAGCATGGCCCAAGCTCAGGCTTGAATAAAGAGACCCTAGCATGATTGCATTGGAATCGGCTTCTTGGTGGTCTTTTGGGGTTCATGAATGCTTCCTGGCACAACAGTTTATGTTCTGAGGAGTGAAGCCCGGGGGTTCTCTGTATGCTGCATGAGACGTTACTGCTGTAGTTTGGAACTTGAAAGCTTCCCACCCTCCAGAAGTCAACATTCAGCCTTCAGTTTGGTGCTGTTGGAAGGTGGAAGTCTATATTTGATAACTAGGGTCTAGTGGGAAGTACTGGGACACAGAGGGCACACCCTGGAAAGGGTGATAGAAGGCTAGGCTCTTACTCTTCTGACTCCATCAGGAAGGTAATTGTGGCACCTCTGCTACCCACTCCCAGCAGATGTATTGTGTTGTGAACAGCCCCAGGGCAGTGGACCATGTCCGGGAGTGGAACCACCAAAGCTGGTTTCACTCTTCCCTTCTTAGGTTCATTGGCTTGAACTTTGCTGAAAATAAAAAATTGGAAACATACATAACACACCTGGATAATTCTAGTCCTGTTGAATAGCTCTGCAGCTGTTTGTCATGTTCTGGTCTAGAGCAGGTTCACCGAGCAGGTGACATGGCTAGGCAGATAATGGTTGATTGTTGCCAAGCCTGACCACCTGAGTTCAATTCTAGAACCCATGTGGTGGAAGGAGAGCACCGACTTGTACAAGCTGTTCCCTGACCTCCACAAGCTCACTGTTGCGTACACACACATGCACACACAGAGATAAATAAATAAGGTGTGTCTTTCAAAAAGTGAAGTGTTTCTTAAGATAGTGGTTCTCAGGGCTTTTCTTCCTGGACATCTTTGTGCTGTTGACATCACTGTGAGCCCCAAGGAAGGTGCTTCCTTCCCTAGTCTCAGCAGACAGCTGTGTCGTCATATGGGCATCTACCACAGTTGCCAAATATAGATGGTCTGTAGCTTATGAAAAAGAGATGGCAATTTCATTATGAGAGATTGAAAGAAGAGCCTAGAGCCTAGGACTGCATTCCCGTGAAAGGTCCCACTAATCGCGTGTGTGCTTCTGAATATTGAGCTGAACTCAAGTAGTCATTTAGTTAAGCGATTTGTAATTTTCAGTCTCGATGCTCTCCTTCTCTTGGCATCATGGATCCATCAACGCACTGTTCAGATTAAGTCAGAATACTTTTATCTGTCCTTAGATGCTCCTTCGTGCTGCAGGAGATGCCCTCTCACACTAGGGTGATGATAGTTGGTGAGAAGTTTACAGTCCTTGACCTGTAGAAAATGTGAGGTCGTTGCATACTGACGCCTGTGGCATTGCGTCTATAACTCTACCCTGATCCCGTTCTGGATGTTAATCCCCCAGTGAGCGTGTGAGATAAGCTTGTCTCTGAATAATCTTAACACAGAAACTACTCTAAAGGTAAGTACAAAACAATAACTTTCATTTTGTTTTTCTTCCTCTAAACTTTGAAAGATTTGTCTGTGACAAATAGGGATGGTGATTTAATTTCAATATTTGTATGAATACATGAATATTCTTGTGTTATTCAGGTGATCTATGAATAGTACGTCCTGTAAAGAGGCTGTCAGGCCTAAAGGCACCATTACAATTTTAATTATAATTTTCTTCAAGGAGTTTTTACATTTACATTACAAAATATTGTCTCATTTCCATCTGATATTTTATAAGTTGTTGTAAGGCAAGGTGTTCAAAAGGAAAGGAAATTAGATGAGAAATTTTTGGGCTTTGTAGCTTGTTGTAAAATGCAAAGTGCTAAAGCTGCTTTGCAGCTCTGACTGACTTCCATCCACTCTCATCTCATAGACGGTCTTTACCTCAACAAATCACCCTTCCTCCCTGGACCTTAAATTTCCTTATCTGTGGCCTATATTGAAGGGTAAGGAAGAAGGAGTAGACAGCCGGGTGTGGTAGCGCACGCCTTTAATCCCAGCACTTGGGAGGCAGAGGCACGCGGATTTCTGAGTTCGAGGCCAGCCTGGTCTACAGAGTGAGTTCCAGGACTTCACAGAGAAACCCTGTCTCGAAAACAAAACAAAACAAACAAACAAAAAAGGAGTAGCCAAAGCATTCGTGTGGGACACGGTACACAGAGGCTTTCTTCACCTTGGCGATTGCCTGGTTCCTCCATGAGACCTGAGATGCTGGACGGGTGATAGCCTGTAAAGGCACCAATTTCTGTATTTATATCTAAGAGACAGAATGAATACATTTTAAATTCCCTTTCAACACTGCATTTTCTATTCTGGTGTCTGATATACATTTCCACTATTTCTATCTTCTTCTCGAGTTTGCTCACTGCAAGGTCTTTCGAGGTTATCATCCACCCCCATCTCCACACAGCAGAAAATCCCTCTGTCATTCCCAGATCGCCTTGTCTCCTGAGATGAAAATCTTTGGCCTGCTGTGGTGCCATGGCCATCAATCCTGGCACTTGAGATGTAGAAGCAGGTGATCTTTTTGAATTCCAGCACAACCTGATTGACATAGAAAGTCTACAGAGTAAGGCTCTGTATAAAAAAAAATAAGTATGTACATACAATATATACATACTTGCATGCATACATATTCTTCAAAACTAGAGGTGGTATCTTCCCCTTCTTTGCATGCTGAGAGATACCTGCACCCAGGTTTTATTATGGAAATCCTTATTTTATTTGTTAACAGTGATCTTTTTAAAAATATTATGATGGCACAAAATAATATGTATTCGGTAGAAAACATACTTGGAATTTTTAATTTTGACATTTTTTTCTAGGCTAGTGATTTTCAGCCCATTTTTGTTGCTGTTGTTGTTATTGTTTTGTTTGATCGTTACGATGCCAAGCTGAGGCAAGCAGTCAAAACTATCTTACTGTTCTATAAGTATGATCAGAACCAACAAGTGCTCTGCAGGGTCCCGGTCGCTGGGCAAGGATGTCCGGTAGGCTTGGTGAGTTACGCACATTTTCAGCTAGTGATAGTGGGATCAAATCAGTCAATTGTAAATCATCTATACATGGCAATAATTGCCATTTGAAGTAATTAATTAAAGAACAAATGGGTAAACAGAGATATGAGCACAACTATGACAGATGGGTGTGTGGACGGTGAATCTTGCTTCCTGGTAACACAGACAGTGGCTTAAACAATAAAGATAGAAGGTCTGGGGTGCAGGGCCACGCCCCCTCTGAAACCTGTGGTTGAGACCGGCTCTTGCTGCTTCCTGTTTCGAATACTCTGCAGCGATCCTTGGTGCACCTCGGCTTGAAGACACACCGAGTCAAATCTCTGACTCCACTGTCATGTGACGTTCTCAACTCTTCATCTGTGTGTCGTTCTCTTCCCACAGGGACACTGGTTATACTGAGTAAATGAACTATCGTGTTCTATCATGAACTCTTTCTTCCTTACGTCTGTAGCAACCATTTCCAAATATGGCGGCTTCAGAAGTATTGGGTTAGGGCTCTGAGATGCCTTTTGAGCGGGAAGGCTCTGCTCCTAGACCAAGTTGTCGCCAGACTCCCCGATCTCTTCTCTTGACTTTTGGACTCCACCTCTACTTGAATTGTCCAATATTCGCAAGAACCTAGTCAGAGTCCTTCATTAATCACCTTAAATATCTACCAAATTCTTTTGTGTTTCTACCAGTAAGGCTTGAATTGAGTGGCCCCTGCACGCTACACAAGTCAGTCTGGGCCATACCAAAGTCTGTCTTCAAGTAAAAGAAATAGGGGCTGGAGAAATGGCTCAGAGGCTAAGAGCAACTGTTGCTCTTCCAGAAGACACAGGTTCCATTCCCAACACCCAGATGGGTGAACTCCATCTGTAACTCCAGATCCAAAGAATCTAACGCCCTCTTCTAATGCCCTTTTCTGGCATGCTTGCATGTAACGTAGTACAGGGAAAAATACCAATATATATTTAAAAATACAAATTAATACATCTTTTTTCAATTAAACCATTCTGTAATAAGGTAGAACTTAATGTTTTAATTGTCCTTAATAACTCCATAGTAGAACTTAATGCCTGAATAGTCCTACATGCTTAAAGTTAGGAATTGGAGATCGATAACGAGGAAAATAAAATAGACTGTGGTAGATAAGAAAGAAAAGAGCCCAACCATTAGCTATCCTGTGAGATGGGTCTACGGTAGAGTCATCTGGAGGTGGGGGGGGTCACTCTTCAGGCAGGAGGAAGATTCATTTCATGCGTTCATCTGCAACTTGAAGCCTTCAGTGATGGGACTGGGATCTGTGGTGCTTCTGAAAGTTCAACCTTCCATCAGATGTCACTGAAATTATAGGCATGGGAATAGAGCGGAATGGGTTCCCCCACTGGGATGTCCCACTTCCTGTCTAAGTGCTTTATCTCCCTGCAATTATTGTAAAGTTGCAAAGCCCCCCCTTTTTTTTTTTTACCTCACCCTATCATCTTGTACTTAATAGAGACTGTGACAGTGAAAGTTCTGCCCTCAAATTATACAAGCACAAAGGTTCTTTTATCTATTTTGTTCAGTTTGCCCTTGAACACGGTATCCATTCATGAGACGGGATACAATAGGAGAGGCTATGCAGCTGTGGAAGAAGGTAACACTTCCAATGACACCTTTAAAACCCTGTGTGGGCCCCCTCTGGGATCCATGTTCTCTGCTATTTGCTACGTTGTCTGTTTAGAGACCATCAAAGAGTGAATAGATAATTCACTCCTAACACAATGACTGCCTGCTGATAATGTGGAATGTATTCAGATGTGACCCTGACCACCACAGCACAAAGGCTGGATTTGAGAGTCCACACATGCTATTCTCCTAATTGCCTGTTGACTGAAACCAGGCCCTCCTAACAACCCTTCAAATAGCATACTTTGATCCTTCTGTAAGAACCTTCCTTAGCCTAGGTACTTTTTGATTCTTTTTGTGTTTAGTTTGTGCAGTTCTTCACAAAGTCTGGATATTAGCACCCTGATATGAAGTATAGTTGAGAAAGACTTTCTCCCATCCTGTGGGCCACCTGTTTGCTCTGTTGATAGATTCTTTTTCTGTGCAAAGCTAAATGTCATCCAAATGACATAGTGCTAAGGCAAACATTTGTGCTTAGAAATGGGGTGAGATTATATCCCTGCAATCTCGGTGATATTTAGACAGTTTTTTTTCAATGTTATTTCTTTATCAGATTCCACATACATATTTGTAAGTGACACTTTCATTTCCTCAGATGAAGTGATGAGATGAGAGAGCCACATGAAAGCTATGTGAATACATGGTTTGGGCTAAACTCAGAGCATTTATGCCCTTTCCTATTTTAACTATCCCTTGGCCTGAGCCTGGAAGCTTCTAGCCTTCATATAATCTAATCTTCCAAGCTGACTGATTCAATCTGGCTTCTCTTGGCTCCTGTCTCAATTGCTGCCACACCCACTCCAGTGGAAACCACATGACAGGCCAAAAGCTTGGAGGCAGTTCTGAGGAAAAAAGTTTCACGAAGCTTAGTCTCTTGGAGCCTTGTCATCCTGTAAAACGAATGCTCCAAACCTGTCCTTGCATTAGTTGGTGAATGGATCTGTGTGCTTTCCTTCAATATTGTTTTATTATAAGTGCCTCTAAGGAATGATTTTTGACATGTAGCTAAATTAGATTAGCCTCCACCAGTGTTCCAATATCATAGAAAATCGTTGAGATCTTGGTCCGGGACCTGCCGAACTTAGGAAATTAGTCTGAACAGGTGAGAGGGTGCGCCAGAGAACCTGACAGCTTCTGGAACAGGCGGAAGCACAGAGGCACTGAGGCAGCACCCTTTGTGGGCCGGGGACAGCCAGCCACCGTCTGGACCAGAGGACAGGTGCCCGCCCGGCTGGGGAGGCGGCCTAAGCCACAGCAGCAGCGGTCGCCATCTTGGTCCGGGACCCGCCGAACTTAGGAAATTAGTCTGAACAGGCAGAAGCACAGAGGGGCTGAGGCAGCACCCTTTGTGGGCCGGGGACAGCCAGCCACCGTCCGGACCGGAGGACAGGTGCCCGCCTGGCTGGGGAGGCGACCTAAGCCACAGCAGCAGCGGTCGCCATCTTGTTCCGGGACCCGCCGAACTTAGGAAATTAGTCTGAACAGGTGAGAGGGTGCGCCAGAAAACCTGACAGCTTCTGGAACAGGCAGAAGCACAGAGGCGCTGAGGCAGCACCCTGTGTGGGCCGGGGACAGCCGGCCACCTTCCGGACCGGAGGACAGGTGCCCGCCCGGCTGGGGAGGCGACCTAAGCCACAGCAGCAGCGGTCGCCATCTTGGTCCGGGACCCGCCGAACTTAGGAAATTAGTCTGAACAGGTGAGAGGGTGCGCCAGAGAACCTGACAGCTTCTGGAACAGGCGGAAGCACAGAGGCGCTGAGGCAGCACCCTGCGTGGGCCGGGGACAGCCGGCCACCTTCCAGACCAGAGGACAGGTGCCCACCTGGCTGGGGAGGCGGCCTAAGCCACAGCAGCAGCGGTCACCATCTTGGTCCGGGACCCGCCGAACTTAGGAAATTAGTCTGAACAGGTGAGAGGGTGCGCCAGAGAACTTGACAGCCTCTGGAACAGGCAGAAGCACAGAGGGGCTGAGGCAGCACCCTGTGTGGGCTGGGGACAGCCGGCCACCTTCCGGACCGGAGGACAGGTGCCCGCCCAGCTGGGGAGGCGACCTAAGCCACAGCAGCAGCGGTCGCCATCTTGGTCCGGGACCCGCCGAACTTAGGAAATTAGTCTGAACAGGTGAGAGGGTGCGCCAGAGAACCTGACAGCTTCTGGAACAGGCGGAAGCACAGAGGCGCTGAGGCAGCACCCTGCGTGGGCCGGGGACAGCCGGCCACCTTCCGGACCAGAGGACAGGTGCCCACCCGGCTGGGGAGGCGGCCTAAGCCACAGCAGCAGCGGTCGCCATCTTGGTCCGGGACCCGCCGAACTTAGGAAATTAGTCTGAACAGGTGAGAGGGAGCGCCAGAGAACCTGACAGCCTCTGGAACAGGCAGAAGCACAGAGGGGCTGAGGCAGCACCCTGTGTGGGCCGGGGACAGCCGGCCACCTTCCGGACCGGAGGACAGGTGCCCGCCCGGCTGGGGAGGCGACCTAAGCCACAGCAGCAGCGGTCGCCATCTTGGTCCGGGACCCGCCGAACTTAGGAAATTAGTCTGAACAGGTGAGAGGGTGCGCCAGAGAACCTGACAGCTTCTGGAACAGGCGGAAGCACAGAGGCGCTGAGGCAGCACCCTGCGTGGGCCGGGGACAGCCGGCCACCTTCCGGACCAGAGGACAGGTGCCCACCCGGCTGGGGAGGCGGCCTAAGCCACAGCAGCAGCGGTCGCCATCTTGGTCCGGGACCCGCCGAACTTAGGAAATTAGTCTGAACAGGTGAGAGGGTGCGCCAGAGAACCTGACAGCTTCTGGAACAGGCGGAAGCACAGAGGCGCTGAGGCAGCACCCTGCGTGGGCCGGGGACAGCCGGCCACCTTCCGGACCAGAGGACAGGTGCCCACCCGGCTGGGGAGGCGGCCTAAGCCACAGCAGCAGCGGTCGCCATCTTGGTCCGGGACCCGCCGAACTTAGGAAATTAGTCTGAACAGGTGAGAGGGTGCGCCAGAGAACCTGACAGCTTCTGGAACAGGCAGAAGCACAGAGGCGCTGAGGCAGCACCCTGTGTGGGCCGGGGACAGCCGGCCACCTTCCGGACCAGAGGACAGGTGCCCGCCCGGCTGGGGAGGCGACCTAAGCCACAGCAGCAGCGGTCGCCATCTTGATCCCGGGACTCCAAGGAACTTAGGAATTTAGTCTGCTTAGGTGAGAGTCTGTACCACCTGGGAACTGCCAAAGCAACACAGTGTCTGAGAAAGGTCCTGTTTTGGGCCTTCTTCTTCGGCCAGGAGGAGGTCCAAATACAAGATATCTGCGCACCTTCCCTGTAAGAGAGCTTGCCAGCAGAGAGTGCTCTGAGCACTGAAACTCAGAGGAGAGAATCTGTCTCCCAGGTCTGCTGATAGACGGTAACAGAATCACCAGAAGAACAATCTCTAAACAGAGTCAACTATAACTACTAACTCCAGAGATTACCAGATGGCGAAAGGTAAACGGAGGAATCTTACTAACAGGAACCAAGACCACTCACCATCACCAGAACCCAGCACACCCACTTCGCCCAGTCCAGGGAACCCCAACACACCTGAGAACCTAGACCTAGATTTAAAAGCATATCTCATGATGATGGTAGAGGACATCAAGAAGGACTTTAATAAATCACTTAAAGAAATACAGGAGAACACTGCTAAAGAGTTACAAGTCCTTAAAGAAAAACAGGAAAACACAATCAAACAGGTAGAAGTCCTTACAGAAAAAGAGGAAAAAACATACAAACAGGTGATGGAAATGAACAAAACCATACTAGACCTAAAAAGGGAAGTAGACACAATAAAGAAAACTCAAAGCGAGGCAACTCTAGAGATAGAAACCCTAGGAAAGAAATCTGGAACCATAGATTTGAGCATCAGCAACAGAATACAAGAGATGGAAGAGAGAATCTCAGGTGCAGAAGATTCCATAGAGAACATCGGCACAACAATCAAAGAAAATGGAAAATGCAAAAAGATCCTAACTCAAAATATCCAGGAAATCCAGGACACAATAAGAAGACCAAACGTACGGATAATAGGAGTGGATGAGAATGAAGATTTTCAACTCAAAGGTCCAGCAAACATCTTCAACAAAATTATTGAAGAAAACTTCCCAAATCTAAAGAATGAGATGCATATGAACATACAAGAAGCCTACAGAACTCCAAATAGACTGGACCAGAAAAGAAATTCCTCCCGACACATAATAATCAGAACATCAAATGCACTAAATAAAGATAGAATACTAAAAGCAGTAAGGGAAAAAGGTCAAGTAACATATAAAGGCAAGCCTATCAGAATTACACCAGATTTTTCACCAGAGACTATGAAAGCCAGAAGAGCCTGGACAGATGTTATACAGACACTAAGAGAACACAAACTGCAGCCCAGGCTACTATACCCAGCCAAACTCTCAATTATCATAGAGGGAGAAACCAAAGTATTCCACGACAAAACCAAATTCACGCATTATCTCTCCACGAATCCAGCCCTTCAAAGGATAATAACAGAAAAAAACCAATACAAGAACGGGAACAACGCCCTAGAAAAAACAAGAAGGTAATCCCTCAACAAACCTAAAAGAAGACAGCCACAAGAACAGAATGCCACCTTTAACAACTAAAATAACAGGAAGCAACAATTACTTTTCCTTAATATCTCTTAACATCAATGGTCTCAACTCGCCAATAAAAAGACATAGACTAACAAACTGGCTACACAAACAAGACCCAACATTTTGCTGCTTACAGGAAACTCATCTCAGAGAAAAAGATAGACACTACCTCAGAATGAAAGGCTGGAAAACAATTTTCCAAGCAAATGGTATGAAGAAACAAGCAGGAGTAGCCATCCTAATATCTGATAAGATTGACTTCCAACCCAAAGTCATCAAAAAAGACAAGGAGGGACACTTCATTCTCATCAAAGGTAAAATCCTCCAAGAGGAACTCTCAATTCTGAATATCTATGCTCCAAATACAAGAGCAGCCACATTCACTAAAGAAACTTTAGTAAAGCTCAAAGCACACATTGCGCCTCACACAATAATAGTGGGAGACTTCAACACACCACTTTCACCAATGGACAGATCATGGAAACAGAAACTAAACAGGGACACACTGAAACTAACAGAAGTGATGAAACAAATGGATCTGACAGATATCTACAGAACATTTTTCCCTAAAACAAAAGGATATACCTTCTTCTCAGCACCTCATGGTACCTTCTCCAAAATTGACCACATAATAGGTCACAAATCAGGCCTCAACAGATTCAAAAATATTGAAATTGTCCCATGTATCCTATCAGATCACCATGCACTAAGGCTGATCTTCAATAACAAAATAAATAACAGAAAGCCAACATTCACATGGAAACTGAACAACACTCTTCTCAATGATACCTTGGTCAAGGAAGGAATAAAGAAAGAAATTAAAGACTTTTTAGAGTTTAATGAAAATGAAGCCACAACGTACCCAAACCTTTGGGACACAATGAAAGCATTTCTAAGAGGGAAACTCATAGCTATGAGTGCCTTCAAGAAAAAACGGGAGAGAGCACATACTAGCAGCTTGACAACACATCTAAAAGCTCTAGAAAAAAAGGAAGCAAATTCACCCAAGAGGAGTAGACGGCAGGAAATAATCAAACTCAGGGGTGAAATCAACCAAGTGGAAACAAGAAGAACTATTCAAAGAATTAACCAAACGAGGAGTTGGTTCTTTGAGAAAATCAACAAGATAGATAAACCCTTAGCTAGACTCACTAAAGGGCACAGGGACAAAATCCTAATTAACAAAATCAGAAATGAAAAGGGAGACATAACAACAGATCCTGAAGAAATCCAAAACACCATCAGATCCTTCTACAAAAGGCTATACTCAACAAAACTGGAAAACCTGGACGAAATGGACAAATTTCTGGACAGATACCAGGTACCAAAGTTGAATCAGGATCAAGTTGACCTTCTAAACAGTCCCATATCCCCTAAAGAAATAGAAGCAGTTATTAATAGTCTCCCAGCCAAAAAAAGCCCAGGACCAGACGGGTTTAGTGCAGAGTTCTATCAGACCTTCAAAGAAGATCTAACTCCAGTTCTGCACAAACTTTTTCACAAGATAGAAGTAGAAGGTATTCTACCCAACTCATTTTATGAAGCCACTATTACTCTGATACCTAAACCACAGAAAGATCCAACAAAGATAGAGAACTTCAGACCAATTTCTCTTATGAACATCGATGCAAAAATCCTTAATAAAATTCTCGCTAACCGAATCCAAGAACACATTAAAGCAATCATCCATCCTGACCAAGTAGGTTTTATTCCAGGGATGCAGGGATGGTTTAATATACGAAAATCCATCAATGTAATCCATTATATAAACAAACTCAAAGACAAAAACCACATGATCATCTCGTTAGATGCAGAAAAAGCATTTGACAAGATCCAACACCCATTCATGATAAAAGTTCTGGAAAGATCAGGAATTCAAGGCCAATACCTAAACATGATAAAAGCAATCTACAGCAAACCAGTAGCCAACATCAAAGTAAATGGAGAGAAGCTGGAAGCAATCCCACTAAAATCAGGGACTAGACAAGGCTGCCCACTTTCTCCCTACCTTTTCAACATAGTACTTGAAGTATTAGCCAGAGCAATTCGACAACAAAAGGAGATCAAGGGGATACAAATTGGAAAAGAGGAAGTCAAAATATCACTTTTTGCAGATGATATGATAGTATATATAAGTGACCCTAAAAATTCCAACAGAGAACTCCTAAACCTGATAAACAGCTTCGGTGAAGTAGCTGGATATAAAATTAACTCAAACAAGTCAATGGCCTTTCTCTACACAAAGAATAAACAGGCTGAGAAAGAAATTAGGGAAACAACACCCTTCTCAATAGCCACAAATAATATAAAATATCTCGGCGTGACTCTAACGAAGGAAGTGAAAGATCTGTATGATAAAAACTTCAAGTCCCTGAAGAAAGAAATTAAAGAAGATCTCAGAAGATGGAAAGATCTCCCATGCTCATGGATTGGCAGGACCAACATTGTAAAAATGGCTATCTTGCCAAAAGCAATCTACAGATTCAATGCAATCCCCATTAAAATTCCAACTCAATTCTTCAACGAATTAGAAGGAGCAATTTGCAAATTCATCTGGAATAACAAAAAACCGAGGATAGCAAAAACTCTTCTCAAGGATAAAAGAACCTCTGGTGGAATCACCATGCCTGACCTAAAGCTTTACTACAGAGCAATTGTGATAAAAACTGCATGGTACTGGTATAGAGACAGACAAGTGGACCAATGGAATAGAATTGAAGACCCAGAAATGAACCCACACACCTATGGTCACTTGATCTTCGACAAGGGAGCCAAAACCATCCAGTGGAAGAAAGACAGCATTTTCAACAATTGGTGCTGGCACAACTGGTTGTTATCATGTAGAAGAATGCGAATCGATCCATACTTATCTCCTTGTACTAAGGTCAAATCTAAGTGGATCAAGGAACTTCACATAAAACCAGAGACACTGAAACTTATAGAGGAGAAAGTGGGGAAAAGCCTTGAAGATATGGGCACAGGGGAAAAATTCCTGAACAGAACAGCAATGGCTTGTGCTGTAAGATCGAGAATTGACAAATGGGACCTAATGAAACTCCAAAGTTTCTGCAAGGCAAAAGACACTGTCTATAAGACAAAAAGACCACCAACAGACTGGGAAAGGATCTTTACCTATCCTAAATCAGATAGGGGACTAATATCCAACATATATAAAGAACTCAAGAAGGTGGACCTCAGAAAATCAAATAACCCCCTTAAAAAATGGGGCTCAGAACTGAACAAAGAATTCTCACCTGAGGAATACCGAATGGCAGAGAAGCACCTGAAAAAATGTTCAACATCCTTAATCATCAGGGAAATGCAAATCAAAACAACCCTGAGATTCCACCTCACACCAGTGAGAATGGCTAAGATCAAAAATTCAGGTGACAGCAGATGCTGGCGAGGATGTGGAGAAAGAGGAACACTCCTCCATTGTTGGTGGAATTGCAGGCTTGTACAACCACTCTGGAAATCAGTCTGGCGGTTCCTCAGAAAATTGGACATAGTACTACCGGAGGATCCAGCAATACCTCTCCTGGGCATATATCCAGAAGAAGCCCCAACTGGTAAGAAGGACACATGCTCCACTATGTTCATAGCAGCCTGTTGGGAGCCGCGCCCACATTCACCGTTACAAGATGGCGCTGACAGCTGTGTTCTAAGTGGTAAACAAATAATCTGCGCATGTGCCAAGGGTATCTTATGACTACTTGTGCTCTGCCTTCCCCGTGACGTCAACTCGGCCGATGGGCTGCAGCCAATCAGGGAGTGACACGTCCGAGGCGAAGGAGAATGCTCCTTAAGAGGGACGGGGTTTCGTTTTCTCTCTCTCTTGCTTCTTGCTCTCTTGCTTCTTGCACTCTGGCTCCTGAAGATGTAAGCAATAAAGTTTTGCCGCAGAAGATTCTGGTCTGTGGTGTTCTTCCTGGCCGGTCGTGAGAACGCGTCTAATAACAATTGGTGCCGAATTCCGGGACGAGAAAAAAACTCGGGACTGGCGCAAGGAAGATCCCTCATTCCAGAACCAGAACTGCGGGTCGCGGTAATAAAGGTTCCCGTAAAGCAGACTGTTAAGAAGGATTCAACTGTATGAATTCAGAACTTTTCAGCTGGGGAACGAGAGTACCAGTGAGTACAGCTTTACGAGGTAAGTCTGATCTTGAACTTTCTAACGAAATTCAAGACAGTCTATCAGAAGTAAAGTGGAATATGTTTGGCCTTGAATTTTTTCTGGTGTTAGGAGCCCTTTTGTTCCTTTTCACATGTTATCAAGTGATTAAGATAGGGCTGAAAATTCTAGAGGAAATTCAGGACAAGCTATCAGAAGTAAAGCGGGGAGAGAGAGTAGGAACAAAGAGGAAATATGGTACACAAAATAAGTATACAGGCCTTTCCAAGGGTCTTGAACCCGAGGAAAAGTTTAGGTCAGGTAAGAATACCTGGAGAGAGATTAGAAGAAAAAGAGGAAAAAGGGAAAAGAAGAAAGATCAATTAGCGGAGGTCTCTAGGAAAAGGAGCCTGTGCTCATCGCTGGATGGGCTCGGGGAGCCAGCTCTTAGTAGCTCTGAAGCAGGTGAAGAATTCTCCTCTGAGGAAACAGACTGGGAGGAAGAAGCAGCCCATTACCAGCCAGCTAATTGGTCAAGAAAAAAGCCAAAAGCGGCTGGCGAAGGCCAGTTTGCTGATTGGCCTCAGGGCAGTCGGCTTCAAGGTCCGCCCTATGCGGAGTCCCCGCCCTGCGTAGTGCGTCAGCAATGCGCAGAGAGGCAGTGCGCAGAGAGGCAGTGCGCAGACTCATTCATTCCCAGAGAGGAACAAAGGAAAATACAACAGGCATTTCCAGTCTTTGAAGGAGCCGAGGGTGGGCGTGTCCACGCTCCGGTAGAATACTTACAAATTAAAGAAATTGCCGAGTCGGTCCGTAAATATGGAACCAATGCTAATTTTACCTTGGTGCAGTTAGACAGGCTCGCCGGCATGGCACTAACTCCTGCTGACTGGCAAACGGTTGTAAAAGCCGCTCTCCCTAGTATGGGCAAATATATGGAATGGAGAGCGCTTTGGCACGAAGCTGCACAAGCGCAGGCCCGAGCAAACGCAGCTGCTTTGACTCCAGAGCAGAGAGATTGGACTTTTGACTTGTTAACGGGTCAGGGAGCTTATTCTGCTGATCAGACAAACTACCATTGGGGAGCTTATGCCCAGATTTCTTCCACGGCTATTAGGGCCTGGAAGGCGCTCTCTCGAGCAGGTGAAACCACTGGTCAGTTAACAAAGATAATCCAGGGACCTCAGGAATCCTTCTCAGATTTTGTGGCCAGAATGACAGAGGCAGCAGAGCGTATTTTTGGAGAGTCAGAGCAAGCTGCGCCTCTGATAGAACAGCTAATCTATGAGCAAGCCACAAAGGAGTGCCGAGCGGCCATAGCCCCAAGAAAGAACAAAGGCTTACAAGACTGGCTCAGGGTCTGTCGAGAGCTTGGGGGACCTCTCAGCAATGCAGGTTTAGCGGCTGCCATCCTTCAATCCCAAAACCGCTCCATGAGCAGAAATGATCAGAGGACATGTTTTAACTGCGGAAAGCCTGGGCATTTTAAGAAAGATTGCAGAGCTCCAGATAAACAGGGAGGGACTCTCACTCTTTGCTCTAAGTGTGGCAAGGGTTATCATAGAGCTGACCAGTGTCGCTCTGTGAGGGATATAAAGGGCAGAGTCCTTCCCCCACCTGATAGTCAATCAACTGATGTGCCAAAAAACGGGTCATCGGGCCCTCGGTCCCAGGGCCCTCAAAGATATGGGAACCGGTTTGTCAGGACCCAGGAAGCAGTCAGAGAGGCGACCCAGGAAGACCCACAAGGGTGGACCTGCGTGCCGCCTCCGACTTCCTATTAATGCCTCAAATGAGTATTCAGCCGGTGCCGGTGGAGCCTATACCATCCTTGCCCCTGGGAACCATGGGCCTTATTCTCGGCCGGGGTTCACTCACCTTACAGGGCTTAGTAGTCCACCCTGGAGTTATGGATTGTCAACATTCCCCTGAAATACAGGTCCTGTGCTCAAGCCCTAAAGGAGTTTTTTCTATTAGTAAAGGAGATAGGATAGCTCAGCTGCTGCTCCTCCCTGATAATACCAGGGAAAAATCTGCAGGACCTGAGATAAAGAAGATGGGCTCCTCAGGAAATGATTCTGCCTATTTGGTTGTATCTTTAAATGATAGACCTAAGCTCTGCCTTAAGATCAACGGAAAAGAGTTTGAAGGCATCCTTGATACCGGAGCAGATAAAAGTATAATTTCTACACATTGGTGGCCCAAAGCATGGCCCACCACAGAGTCATCTCATTCATTACAGGGCCTAGGATATCAATCATGTCCCACTATAAGCTCCATTGCCTTGACGTGGGAATCCTCTGAAGGGCAGCAAGGGAAATTCATACCTTATGTGCTCCCACTCCCGGTTAACCTCTGGGGAAGGGATATTATGCAGCATTTGGGCCTTATTTTGTCCAATGAAAACGCCCCATCGGGAGGGTATTCAACTAAAGCAAAAAATATCATGGCAAAGATGGGTTATAAAGAAGGAAAAGGGTTAGGACATCAAGAACAGGGAAGGATAGAGCCCATCTCACCTAATGGAAACCAAGACAGACAGGGTCTGGGTTTTCCTTAGCGGCCATTGGGGCAGCACGACCCATACCATGGAAAACAGGGGACCCAGTGTGGGTTCCTCAATGGCACCTATCCTCTGAAAAACTAGAAGCTGTGATTCAACTGGTAGAGGAACAATTAAAACTAGGCCATATTGAACCCTCTACCTCACCTTGGAATACTCCAATTTTTGTAATTAAGAAAAAGTCAGGAAAGTGGAGACTGCTCCATGACCTCAGAGCCATTAATGAGCAAATGAACTTATTTGGCCCAGTACAGAGGGGTCTCCCTGTACTTTCCGCCTTACCACGTGGCTGGAATTTAATTATTATAGATATTAAAGATTGTTTCTTTTCTATACCTTTGTGTCCAAGGGATAGGCCCAGATTTGCCTTTACCATCCCCTCTATTAATCACATGGAACCTGATAAGAGGTATCAATGGAAGGTCTTACCACAGGGAATGTCCAATAGTCCTACTATGTGTCAACTTTATGTGCAAGAAGCTCTTTTGCCAGTGAGGGAACAATTCCCCTCTTTAATTTTGCTCCTTTACATGGATGACATCCTCCTGTGCCATAAAGACCTTACCATGCTACAAAAGGCATATCCTTTTCTACTTAAAACTTTAAGTCAGTGGGGTTTACAGATAGCCACAGAAAAGGTCCAAATTTCTGATACAGGACAATTCTTGGGCTCTGTGGTGTCCCCAGATAAGATTGTGCCCCAAAAGGTAGAGATAAGAAGAGATCACCTCCATACCTTAAATGATTTTCAAAAGCTGTTGGGAGATATTAATTGGCTCAGACCTTTTTTAAAGATTCCTTCCGCTGAGTTAAGGCCTTTGTTTAGTATTTTAGAAGGAGATCCTCATATCTCCTCCCCTAGGACTCTTACTCTAGCTGCTAACCAGGCCTTACAAAAAGTGGAAAAGGCCTTACAGAATGCACAATTACAACGTATTGAGGATTCGCAGCCTTTCAGTTTGTGTGTCTTTAAGACAGCACAATTGCCAACTGCAGTTTTGTGGCAGAATGGGCCATTGTTGTGGATCCATCCAAACGTATCCCCAGCTAAAATAATAGATTGGTATCCTGATGCAATTGCACAGCTTGCCCTTAAAGGCCTAAAAGCAGCAATCACCCACTTTGGGCAAAGTCCATATCTTTTAATTGTACCTTATACCGCTGCACAGGTTCAAACCTTGGCAGCCGCATCTAATGATTGGGCAGTTTTAGTTACCTCCTTTTCAGGAAAAATAGATAACCATTATCCAAAACATCCAATCTTACAGTTTGCCCAAAATCAATCTGTTGTGTTTCCACAAATAACAGTAAGAAACCCACTTAAAAATGGGATTGTGGTATATACTGATGGATCAAAAACTGGCATAGGTGCCTATGTGGCTAATGGTAAAGTGGTATCCAAACAGTATAATGAAAATTCACCTCAAGTGGTAGAATGTTTAGTGGTCTTAGAAGTTTTAAAAACCTTTTTAAAACCCCTTAATATTGTGTCAGATTCCTGTTATGTGGTTAATGCAGTAAATCTTTTAGAAGTGGCTGGAGTGATTAAGCCTTCCAGTAGAGTTGCCAATATTTTTCAGCAGATACAATTAGTTTTGTTATCTAGAAGATCTCCTGTTTATATTACTCATGTTAGAGCCCATTCAGGCCTACCTGGCCCCATGGCTCTGGGAAATGATTTGGCAGATAAGGCCACTAAAGTGGTGGCTGCTGCCCTATCATCCCCGGTAGAGGCTGCAAGAAATTTTCATAACAATTTTCATGTGACGGCTGAAACATTACGCAGTCGTTTCTCCTTGACAAGAAAAGAAGCCCGTGACATTGTTACTCAATGTCAAAGCTGCTGTGAGTTCTTGCCAGTTCCTCATGTGGGAATTAACCCACGCGGTATTCGACCTCTACAGGTCTGGCAAATGGATGTTACACATGTTTCTTCCTTTGGAAAACTTCAATATCTCCATGTGTCCATTGACACATGTTCTGGCATCATGTTTGCTTCTCCGTTAACCGGAGAAAAAGCCTCACATGTGATTCAACATTGCCTTGAGGCATGGAGTGCTTGGGGGAAACCCAGACTCCTTAAGACTGATAATGGACCAGCTTATACGTCTCAAAAATTCCAACAGTTCTGCCGTCAGATGGACGTGACCCACCTGACTGGACTTCCATACAACCCTCAAGGACAGGGTATTGTTGAGCGTGCGCATCGCACCCTCAAAACCTATCTTATAAAACAGAAGAGGGGAACTTTTGAGGAGACTGTACCCCGAGCACCAAGAGTGTCGGTGTCTATGGCACTCTTTACACTCAATTTTTTAAATATTGATGTTCATGGCCATACTGCGGCTGAACGTCATTGTACAGAGCCAGATAGGCCCAATGAGATGGTTAAATGGAAAAATGTCCTTGATAATAAATGGTATGGCCCGGATCCTATTTTGATAAGATCCAGGGGAGCTATCTGTGTTTTCCCACAGAATGAAGACAACCCATTTTGGTTACCAGAAAGACTCACCCGAAAAATCCAGACTGACCAAGGGAATACTAATGTCCCTCGTCTTGGTGATGTCCAGGGCGTCAATAATAAAAAGAGAGCAGCGTTGGGGGATAATGTCGACATTTCCACTCCCAATGATGGTGATGTATAATGCTCAAGTATTCTCCTGCTTTTTTACCACTAACTAGGAACTGGGTTTGGCCTTAATTCAGACAGCCTTGGCTCTGTCTGGACAGGTCCAGACGACTGACACCATTAACACTTTGTCAGCCTCAGTGACTACAGTCATAGATGAACAGGCCTCAGCTAATGTCAAGATACAGAGAGGTCTCATGCTGGTTAATCAACGCATAGATCTTGTCCAGATACAACTAGATGTATTATGACAAATAACTCAGCTGGGATGTGAACAAAAGTTTCCGGGATTGTGTGTTATTTCCATTCAGTATGTTAAATTTACTAGGGCAGCTAATTTGTCAAAAAGTCTTTTTCAGTATATGTTACAGAATTGGATGGCTGAATTTGAACAGATCCTTCGGGAATTGAGACTTCAGGTCAACTCCACGCGCTTGGACCTGTCGCTGACCAAAGGATTACCCAATTGGATCTCCTCAGCATTTTCTTTCTTTAAAAAATGGGTGGGATTAATATTATTTGGAGATACACTTTGCTGTGGATTAGTGTTGCTTCTTTGATTGGTCTGTAAGCTTAAGGCCTAAACTAGGAGAGACAAGGTGGTTATTGCCCAGGCGCTTGCAGCTCTAGAACATAGTGCTCCCCCTGATATATGGTTATCTATGCTTAGGCAATAGGTCGCTGGCCACTCAGCTCTTACATCCCACGAGGCTAGTCTCATTGCACGGGATAGAGTGAGTGTGCTTCAGCAGCCCGAGAGAGTTGCAAGGCTAAGCACTGCAATGGAAAGGCTCTGCGGCATATATGAGCCTATTCTAGGGAGACATGTCATCTTTCATGAAGGTTCAGTGTCCTAGTTCCCTTCCCCCAGGCAAAACGACACGGGAGCAGGTCAGGGTTGCTCTGGGTAAAAGCCTGTAAGCCTAAGAGCTAATCCTGTACATGGCTCCTTTACCTACACACTGGGGATTTGACCTCTATCTCCACTCTCATTAATATGGGTGGCCTATTTGCTCTTATTAAAAGGAAAGGGGGGAGATGTTGGGAGCCGCGCCCACATTCGCCGTTACAAGATGGCGCTGACAGCTGTGTTCTAAGTGGTAAACAAATAATCTGCGCATGTGCCAAGGGTATCTTATGACTACTTGTGCTCTGCCTTCCCCGTGACGTCAACTCGGCCGATGGGCTGCAGCCAATCAGGGAGTGACACGTCCGAGGCGAAGGAGAATGCTCCTTAAGAGGGACGGGGTTTCGTTTTCTCTCTCTCTTGCTTCTTGCTCTCTTGCTTCTTGCACTCTGGCTCCTGAAGATGTAAGCAATAAAGTTTTGCCGCAGAAGATTCTGGTCTGTGGTGTTCTTCCTGGCCGGTCGTGAGAACGCGTCTAATAACAGCAGCCTTATTTATAATAGCCAGAAACTGGAAAGAACCCAGATGCCCCTCAACAGAGGAATGGATACAGAAAATGTGGTACATCTACACAATGGAGTACTACTCAGCTATTAAAAAGAATGAATTTATGAAATTCCTAGCCAAATGGATGGACCTGGAGAGCATCATCCTGAGTGAGGTAACACAATCACAAAGGAACTCACACAATATGTACTCACTGATAAGTGGATACTAGCCCAAAACCTAGGATACCCACGATATAAGATACAATTTCCTAAACACATGAAACTCAAGAAAAATGAAGACTGAAGTGTGGACACTATTCCCCTCCTTAGAAGTGGGAACAAAACACCCATGGAAGGAGTTACAGAAACAAAGTTTGGAGCTGAGATGAAAGGATGGACCATGTAGAGACTGCCATATCCAGGGATCCACCCCATAATCAGCATCCAAACGCTGACACCATTGCATATACTAGCAAGATTTTATCGAAAGGACCCAGATGTAGCTGTCTCTTGTGAGACTATGCCGGGGCCTAGCAAACACAGAAGTGGATGCTCACAGTCAGCTAATGGATGGATCACAGGGCTCCCAATGGAGGAGCTAGAGAAAGTACCCAAGGAGCTAAAGGGATCTTCAACCCTATAGGTGGAACAACATTATGAACTAACCAGTACCCCTGAGCTCTTGACTCTAGCTGCATATGTATCAAAAGATGGCCTAGTCGGCCATCACTGGAAAGAGAGGCCCATTGGACACGCAGACTTTGTGTGCCCCGTACAGGGGAACACCAGGGCCAAAGGGGGGGAGTGGGTGGGTAGGGGAGTGGGGGTGGGTGGGTAAGGGGGACTTTTGGTATAGCATTGGAAATGTAAATGAGCTAAATACCTAATAAAAAATGGAAAAAAAAAAAAAAAAAAAAAAAAAAAAAAAAAAAAAAAGAAAATCGTTGAGCCAACCTTGGGCTTTGATTTTTGTAAGAATGCTACTCGTTCAAATGAGAAGCCTCCAGTGTTGACAGAGAGAGAGAGAGAGAGAGAGAGAGAGAGAGAGAGAGAGAGAGAAAGAAATCAGGCATTACAATTTACTGGACTAGAGCTAGAAATCTCAGGGCTAGTCTACAAAGTATACTTAAAACAACAGCTGAGTCACTCCTATACACAGGAATTTACAATGGCTGAGGAAGAAGGAAGGTTGTGGACTAAGAAGGAACTAGAGTAAATACTTAGAACAGTAGCTGAGTCACTCTCATACACAGGAATTTACAATGGCCTAAGGGGAAGGTGGATTATACAATAAACTAGAATTGGAACTATGGCAAGGGCATGAAGCCCTTACCCCTGGCTTCTAAGAATAAACTGACCTTAGGTGGGGCTGCTTTTGATCCCAGTGGTTAACATTGACTTTTATCCCAGTTGGTTCCTGTTAGCTTTTATGTATGCATTCCTCTGTTTTGTGTAAAAGTCATTTTTGCATCGGGTAACCTCAATGTACCTTGGATGACCTTAATATAAGTCTGATGCTCTCTTTGAGAAATTACATTCAGATACAGCACTCTCTCTGTGTCAGTGTCTGTTTGTCAGCCCCACCGACTCCTTGCCTACCTGAATACCAGGACCCTGATTCCCTGTGGGTTGAGGGACCCACTGAGTCCAGTCCGTGGCAAATTGCTCTACGTTGCCTCATACTAATTTTGGCAATCTGTTCTAATCTTCTGGCTTCTTCTCATTCTCTGGCTCATTCTGTCTTCACCTGTATCTAACTTGTTCTCTCTGTAACCTGCTCTGTAAAACTATCCCATTAAAACTGCACCCCCCCACACACCACCCACCACACCTTCTTTCTCCCTTTTGGCTCTTAAGTAGTCCCTCTTTCTCTGCTGTTCTTGTGTGAGTTGTGTGGATCCCATCTCTGACTCATCTTGTCAAATCTTTTTCTGATTTGTCACTTTGTCTGCCCCTCAATTAGAGGTTGTTTTCAAACATGGCTGCTTCCTTCTACAAACTAACCTTTAGAGATTAAAGGTGTATACTAAAGGTGTATATCTGTATTCTAGCCAAATCACACTGTAATCCACGGCAGGTCTGCCTTCCAGCTAGATCCTATCTTTGGATGTGATCCCTTGCCAGAGTAGCCGTATTGCTGGATTAAAATTCCTCTATACATATTTCCATGACACAAAAAGGGAAAGAAGCATAGCAGGGTCTTCTAGTAGGAGACAAAACAGAAGCCAGGGAAAGCAGTCAGGAGATAAGTGCTGACTTGCTAGTGAGCTATAAACGTGAATGGAGGTGAAGATACAGAAAAGAGAAATAGACCCAGAAATGTAGAATTAATTTGTATAGGCGCCGTGATACATTACCTGGTTTTTGCCCTTTAAATGACTTGACAAAGACGCTGTAGTAAGCCATACCTCTGTTTTCTAAGTAAAGAATAAAATGCACTGGAAACATTCCACTAGTGTCTCTTCTTTCATTCTCTCTCTCTCTCTCTTTCTCTCTCTCTCTCTTTCTCTCTCCCTTTTAAAGATAAATATCTGCTGTTATGTTCCCTAGCCTGGTCTTGAACTCATAGCCCAAGTGATCATCCCACATCACCCTCCAGAGTAGCTGGGACTATAGACATGGATGTGACCACCAGTTCTTAAAACATATTTTAAACTGATAGTTTATTTTAGTTAGCAAATACCATTCCCATAATTCTGAAGATATCTGGCATTTGACTAATTATGATAGGAGATCAAGAGCTGATAAAAGAGGTGCTAAGGAACGGGGTTGGGAGGATAGGACATGTGACATGAAAGTGGATAGGAGAAGTTAGTCTTTTGGAAGAGGTTCAGCAGCCTCTGGTTCTATCTGTACCTTCAAAGTCTACGCAAGACTGGACTAACCTGAAGGAGTAAACACGAATATCAGGGAGCACACAGTGGCCATGGAATACTTTCACCAAAGATAGATTCTGACAGTCTATAAGAACCTTCGGAAGAGCAATCGGTGTTCTGAACCACTAAGCCATCTCTCCAGCCCAACTTAAAATTCTTAAGCAAAAAGGAGGTTGGCCATTTCATCCTGCCTTCTGTTTTTCATAACCCATGCACACACGCACGCTCCATCCACAGTGGGGAACAATCATGGAGGAAGAGAGTTCCCAGACTGCCCTTTGAGAATAAAATGGGAGGCCAGAACCAAAGTCTTTTGGATAAAGCACCACAATGGACTACACACGAACCCGTTTGGCTGCCTTCCTTCCCAAGGCATGGATCGTCCCAGCACGGGAAAGACCTCCCCACCCCCCTTCCCTTTTGACCCATTTTCACTCTTCCACCATGCACTCAATAAAATAAAATAAAATAAAATAAAATAAAATAAAATAAATGAATGAATGAAAAAAAAGAAAGTGGATAGGAGACTGGAGGGGGAGATACAGAAAGTAGGGATGCTGAAGGGGGATTAGAAGGAAAGAGAATCAACTAAAATGCATGCTTCTAGAAAAAGCTTACACAGTATCCAATATTACGTATGCTAAGTCAAAATTTTATTTTTTAAAAATAAAATAATGCCATTTAGGATTATTTTTGTTCATTCTGAAATTTCTATGCAGAAAGAGACATCATAATACAACAGACTTGAGAAAATTCTATGGCTTTTCCTATGTTCCTTCAATTCGAGGATGCTCGCTCAATTTCCACATCTCTAAAATCTCTGCGGTTGGGATATGTGTTGGAATAGATGGTGTGAAATCCTACAGCCAATGGGTGTCTTGAGTGAATAGAATATATCCCTTGGAGCACAGAAAAGTCTTGTTTGGCCACCGTGAATTTATGATTCGTGGTACAATAGTCTTCTCACTAGACACATAACCACACCAGTAGTTATTTGTGGCTGTAACAGCTATTGTCAAAACCTGGGGTAGGTGCTGCTAGAAATAAAGATAATTTATTGATTCATGCGATAATTGCACATTAAGTTGTCAGTATTTGCTTTGCTCACCATGGTTCTTGATGATTTAAACAGGAAACCTCTCTATATTCAAGAGCCTATATTCTCATAAAGAAAAAAAAATAAGCAAAATGTACAAACATAATATGACATGTTTTAAGTATTTGGGGGCAGAATATTTGCATTAAACAGAAACTAAAAGTTCCATTGTTCATTGTTTTTCTGGCATTTTCTGAATTGTCTCCAAGGCCCAGAGACTTGTATATTTTCAAATCTAATTCTATATAACAGAGACCCCAAAAACGCTCCCAAGAAGTCTCTCTGGATACAAATGCATCTCTTCTCTCCTCCATTGCTATAGTATTGTACTGGCTAGTTTTGTGTCAACTTGACACAGCTGGAGTTATCACAGAGAAAGGAGCTTCAGTTGGGGAAGTGCCTCCATGAGATCCAACTGTAATTTCTCAATTAGTGATAAAGGGGGAAAGGCCCCCTGTGGGTGGGACCATCTCTGGGCTGGTAGTCTTGGGTTCTATAAGAGAGCAGGCTGAGCAAGCCAGGAGAGGCAAGCTAGTAAAGAATATCCCTCCATGGCCTCTGCATTAGCTCCTGCTTCCTGACCTGCTTGAGTTCCAGTCCTGACTTCCTTGGTGATGAACAGCAGTACGGAAGTGTAAGCTGAATAAACCCTTTCCTCCCCAACTGCTTCTTGGTCATGATGTTTGTGCAGGAATAGAAACCCTGACTAAGACGAGTATCTTTCGGTTACTATAAGCATCTGGGAAGTCAGCTGCCAACGCCCTCCTAACCTAAGCTTAAGAGTGGAGCGCTGAGTAATGACACAGTGTGCCCCTATTGTGTCCCTCGCTTTTACACTTCTAAGAACAGGTGTGGATTATGCCATACCTCGGGTAAGGCAATTGTAGCATCTGGCTTAGAAAAAGACCTTGCCATGAAAGATACAGAATAACTTAGTAGCCTTTTATTATCCTAAACTGTCCTTGTAAGGTTGTCTTCAGTTTTCATTGTGCTAAAATACATTTTTCATCAAGTTTTATCACCTTAGTCATTTTAAAATATATTGTTTATGACATTAAACATATTCCCATTCTTCCCAGCTCTCATCAGCATCTATCTCCATATTTTTTTATTGCCCCCAAATGGGGCTCTGCACCACTATTCACCAACTGCCCACACCTTCCTCATGTCGTCCTCGAAACCACTACGCTCCTTTCTAAGAATTTGGCTACTCTAACGTTGAGGGATTCATAACACAGCATTTGTCCTTTTGGCTTATTTCCCCTGGTATCATGGTTTGCCTATAACGTAGCATGCATCAGAATTCCCTTACTTCACAGTAGTCAGCTTTGTATAGTTGGAAAATTAAGACAGCCTCATCTATGTGTGTGATATCTGACTGGCCCATTCATCCTTCCGTGATCACGTGGCTTGGTTCTCATGTTTGACTACTATGAATATTGCCAGTGCGTGAGTTAATACATGTTTTTAAGAGCTTAGTTTCAGTTCTTTTGGTATATGCTCAGAAGTAGGTGTGTTAAACTTTATTAAAATTCTATTTTGAGTACATTAAGGAACTATAGATTGTTCTCCATTGTGGTCACATCTTTTACATTCCAACTATTACAAGGTTTTCTGTTGCATGTACTTAAAAAAAAACAACTAATAACCACAACATGGTATCTCATTATAAATGTAATTTGCATGTCTATATTCATAAGTAATGTTGAATATTCTATATCCTATATAGTAATTTGTATTTGTTTTCCAAGCAAATGTCTATTCATGTCCTTTGTCCATTTTAAAATCAGAATGTTTGAGCTAGAAGATTTCTCTCTATATTCTGTATATGAACTTCTTATGAGATGTAAAACTTAGAAACATTTTGATTTCTGTGGATTGCCTTTTTCTTCTGTTGATAGTGCCTTTTGATTCACGAAGTGTTGAAATTCTGAGGGAGCCCAGTTCATCTATTTTGTTGCCTATGTTTTTTTATATCCTATCCAAGAAATTCTTGTCAAATTCAATGCTTTCCCCTAAGTACTTTATAATACTATGTCTTGTGTTTGTGATTTTAACTCATTTGTGGTAGATTTTGCACTTGGGTCTTTTGCGTATGGATGTCTAATTGGCCAAATATCATCTGGTGAAAAGACTTTTGTTTCTTTACTACATGCTCTCAGAATCTGCTGAAAAACACTGGACTATACACATGAAGGTACCTGCAGGCTTTTTGTTCTGTTGCATTAGTCTGTGTCTCCGTCTCTCTCTACCACACTCTCTTACTGGCTAAACGTTATAAGCTGTTGTTTGTTGTTTAAAACAAGGTCTTTCTATATAGCCCTGGCTCTTCTGAAACTCAATGTGTCGACAAGGCTGGCCTTGAACTAACAGAGATCCACCTGGCTCTGCCTCCTGACTGCTGGGATTAAAGGCACGCCCTAGCACACCTGGCTTTTATATGTTTTAAAATTGGAGATTATAATAACATCCACTTTATTCCTCCTTCTCAATATTGTTTTGGCTGTTCAGGGTCCTTTGTGATTAAAGAACAATGTATTTGGGGAAGGATTTTTTTTCTTGCTACAAAGAAATTGAACTTTTATAGGAGTTGCGGTGAATGGATTGACTTTGGACAGTGTGCTATTTTCCTAACAGTGAACCGTGAATCTTCCAATCCACAAACTGAATATGCTCTTCCATTTATGTCCGTTTTCAAACTCTTGTTAATTGACTAAATTTGCTCATTGACTACTTTCTATGTGCTTATGATACATTGTGTCTATTCTTATATCTATCATTCTTTCCCCAACACAGGTGACCCTTTCCCACATGCATGTCTTTTGCTTTTATAACCATGTCTTTATGCAGTGACGTCTGCGTGGCCACAAGTTTGGAACTACCCACTGGAGTCCTGTGGGTTCACCTCGGAGTCCACATCTGAGGACAGTTGCTATCCAGGATATGAATCTGCTGTCTCTTATCCCTAAATATTTTATTTTTTTAAATGACGTTAAAATGAAACAGTTTGCTTAACTTCCTTTCAGACCATTTACTTTTCGTGCTTAGAGACTCAACCGATTCTCTTGCAATATTTAGAAAAATTATATTCTGCAGTTCCGTTGAGCCTCTTTGCCCACATCTGTGTCTCATATTTTGCTGTGCCGTGAAGAAACCAGATGCAAAGTCCCAAGCCGTCAATGTCCATTCTCTGTACTTATGCCATATTTTACAAATTTTTCCTTTTACCAACCTCTGGTTCATGTTGTGTTTTACTTATATGTTATTGGGGTAATAAATAAATGGGGTAATGACCCCATAATGTACTTCTGGCCTTTGAACCTCTCCTTTAGGCTATATAAAAATGATTATTTAATAGAATTTATACACAGGATTTAGATCCAATAGACTGCATCTGTTCTTGTGCCCTATTTCCTATGTCAGCAATGTTCTTAGGATTTTGGTGGACATCAAGGGAAAGAAGAGAAGAGGTGTGGTTTTCACCTAATTGTAAATTTGAACAAGGCCTGACGGTTTTATATTACTCCTGTCATTGACAACTATAATTTTATAGCCTAGGCCGGGTCAATCTTTGAAAGCAGCAGATGACATATCTCCCATGCATGGAGCTAGGAAGCAGCAGCCAGGGATGTTACCATAAGCCAGAGACACTGTGCCATTTCCAGGGCTTTAGAAAGGTCATTCAATCCCTTCCTCTTCCTTGCTATAATGTGATTTTCTTTTGAGTTTGATGTATGTAGTAAAGATAAAAATCATGCATAATATGATATTTTCCTTCTGGACTATAACTTGTGGTCGAGAGTCAATATTATTGAATGAGTGATTTAATGCAGGAATATTGCTGAGCTAGCCTTGTGACCTTTGGAGCATCAGTTGTCATTTTGTAGGATGATTTGTTTCTGAGCAAATTGGATTTTTCAAGAACACAGTGGCTATTCCTTTCTTCTGATATAATAAAACACTTCCTTAACTTGCATGAGATAACCTTATAGATGCATACCCTAACCTCCAGCTTCCCCTAACCCTTAACAGTTCTAAGATCTGACAACTTAAAGGCAAATTCCCCAAACTTAAAAACTACAGAAAATGATATTTTTGCATAAAACTACTTGGTCATATACACAGAGAAATCATAGTTTTGGTGATGGCCTAGATTTTAAGGCATATATATATATATATATATATATATATATATATATAATTTTAAGGAACACACACATATATTCACAGTCTTGGTTAGGGTTTCCATTGCTGTGAAGAGACACCATGGCCAAGGCAACTTTTACAAAGGACATATAATTAAGGCTAGCTTACAGGTTCAAAAGTTCAGTTCATTATCATTAAGTCAGGAAGCAGGGTAGCATCCAGGCAGACATGGCACTGGAGAAGGAACTGAGGGTTCTACATCTTCATCCAAAAGAAGCCAGGGGCTTACTCTCTGTTCTAGGTAGCTAGGAAGGAGGGTCTCAAAGCTCATCCACAATGTGATACACTCCTCCAACAAGGCCACACCTACTCTAACAAGGCCACACCCCCCAATAGTACCACTTTTTGGGCCAAGCATATTCAAGCCACCGCATATATTCATATATGTATATTCGTGTATACATATTTATGTGTATACATATATATATACATATATATGCATATATATATATACACACATACATATATATTCATACACACACACACACACACACACACACACACACTTTAGAAATGTCAGGCAATGTATATTAGACATTTTCCTCCTTGGCTGACTGACACTCTGTTGCTCTTGGCTCATAGGCCCCGCCCCCCCCAATGCACCTCCTAGCGAGACCCCGCCTCCAAACCACGAACCCCCACCCCCCTCCTAGAGTCTCCGCCCCAGGGCGGGGCCAAGGCTAGTGCAACTGGCTAGTTCATCCAGTTCAGCCTTAGCGAATCCTAGCTCCTGGCTCCTCCCAGGTCAGTCCCCACCTCCCTATCTTCTCCACCTTTGTGTATGCCCTTTCTAATAAAATTAACTCATCAGGTCCAATGTGTGTCATCCACATACTCCTAGATGTGAGGCCATCCACCAGAGCCTGCTTGACCTACCAGGGGCTAAGTTCCCTTAAAGAAAACTGAACCTCCATCTCCCAAAAGTCTCATCAAATGGCAACGACTTCTTGGTTGACCTTCCCTCTCTCTGCTGGATTTTTGTCAGGGGTCAAGATTAATTCTGTATATTTAGATTCCCACTTGTCCCAAAACATTTGATTAGACAAGCAATTCCTCCCATACTTGTTAGCAGTGTGTGCTTTTCCATAAATCAGTCATCGATTTTACCGTGGGCTGATCGTGGCTTCTCTGCTCTGTGCTTTCAGCTGTCCTTGTGGACAAACAACACTTAATTTCAATGGCGTTATAATAAATCTTATCCAGCACTGAGGGCCTGAGCAGTGAATTTATTTTCAATATTCTTTGCATTTTTCACTTCCAAATAAAACTTAGAACTAACTTGCAAACTTTTATAACAAAGAAACCTGCTGGAATTATAAGTTGTAACTGTATTGAATATATCGATCAATTTTTGGAGAGCTGACAAACTATTGAATATATCGATCAATTTTTGGAGAGCTGCCTTGCATGTTTTAATTCATTAATATAGATGCTATTCAAAGTCTTTAATACATTAGCATGTCATGCCCCTCCATTTATTCTAAGGTTTCACTAACATGTTTAGAATTGGTGTGTGTTTGTGTGTGACATGTACATGGGTGTGTATATCTGCCAGTAACTGCATCCCTGTGTGCATATATAGGTATTAGATGTAAGTCTGCCAGTATCTGCATTTGGGTATGCATGTATAGATGTTGCATGCATGTCTGGCAGTACCTCCATCTGTGTATATGTGTATAGGTGTGTACGCATGTCTGGAAGTACCTACACACATGTGTGCATGTATAGGTAGGTGTGCATGCATGTCTGGCAGTACTGCACCCATGTGTGCTCGGTATGGAGGTCAAAGGTTGACATTAGGTATCTTCCTCTCTCACTTTCCACTTTATTTTTGGAAACAAGTTTTCTCAGAGAATTTGAAGTTCACTGATGGTCTGGACTGGCTTGTGGTGAGCACTACTGTTTCTGCGTCCAATTACTTAGATCATAGGTATAAACCTATACCTAAGTTTTTTACAGAGGGACTGAGGATCCAAATTCAGGTCTCCATGCTCTGTGCAGCAATCACTTACTTCAAATACAGTGTCCCAGCCTTGCATTGTTACATTTTGATACAATGATTTTTGCATTAAGCATTTTTTGTTTAATGCATTTATCCCTATACATGTTTGAGAGTTTTAATTAATATTTTTAAATAATTTAAAATTTTATTAATAATAATTATGCATATTCACAGGGCATAGTTCTTGCAGAGGACCTGAGTTCGGTTCCTAGTATCCACATTAAGTGGCTCACAACCACCTGAAATTCCAGAGCCAGGGGATTCAATGCCCTTTTCTGGTCTCCTCCAATACAGGCACACATACACACACACACCCCACAGAGATACATAGACCACTGCAAATAATAAAAGATTTTTAAAACATCTTTATGTATACATTTATCAGGACAAGGAAGAAAAACCTGTTCACTGAAAACTCTAAAATGTCACTGAGATAAATTAAGTAAGACATAAATCAGTGAAAAGTCTTGCCCATATTTGAGGTTTAGAAAAACGTAGGTAGGACTGGTCACATGACTTAGCGTAGTTTTCCTATCAGAACTGCAGCTAGCTCGTCCATGGAAACTGACAAGCTGATCCTAAAACTCGTGGGTGATAGAAACCAGAAGAGACAAAGCAACCTCAACAAAGCACAGAATTGGAGGATTCATTTCCTCATCTTTCTTATTGGATATTTTATATTTTTATTGGTTATTTCAAATGTTATCCCCTTTCCCGGTTTTCCCTCCAGAAACCCCCTATTCCACCCTCCCTCCCCTTGCTTCTATGAAGATGTTCTCCCACCCACCCTGGGGCATCGAGCCTTTCCAGGACCAAGGCCCTCTCTTCCCATTGATGTCCAACAAGGCCATCCTCTGCTACACATGAAGCTGGAGCCATGGGTCCCTCCATGTGTGCTCTTTGGTTGGTGGTTTAGTTTCTGGGAGCTCGTGGGGGTCTGGCTGGTTGATACCCAAGATACAGTTCACAGACCGCGGTGAAGCTCAAGAAGAAGGAAGACCAAAGTGTGGCTGCTTCAGTCTTTCTTAGAAGGGGGAACAAAATACTCACGGGAGGAAATACTGAGACAAAGTGTGGAGCAGAGACTGAAGGAAAGGCCATCCAGTGACTGCCCCACCAGGGGTTCCATCTCATATACAGTCACCAAACCCAGACACTACTGTGGATGCTGGGAAGTGCTTGCTGACAGGAGCCTGATATAGCTGTCTCCTGAGAGGCTCTGCCAGTGCCTGGCAAATACAGAGGCAACTCACAGGCAACTATTGGACTGAGCACGGGGTTCCCAATGGAGGAGTTAGAGAAAGGACTGAAGGAGCTGAAGGGTTTGCAACCCATAGGAAGAACAACAAGATCAAGTCCTCATCTTAAAGCTCAAGGCTTGCCTCTTGTCTTTGATAATCAGGCGGTGCCCTGCTGTGTTACTAGTTTGGCTTTCTGTACTTCCCTATCTGATTTCCTCCTCACTGCAGTGGGACCATTAGCTCAAAGCTGTCTAGGGGCAAACCTCGAGGTCTTACACATCCATTGCATTAAATAGACGCAAGATAAACACATGCTTAGCTAGGCAAAGTTGCTTACATAACACAAGTCCATTCCTAACGCTCTCTGTCTATACAGAAGACAAACTCTGTAGCAATTAAAAAACCCACACTTCTGCCCTTTGGAGACACTGGGAGGTCCCCCAACCCTCACCACACCCCGCACCCCCAAACTCCGCTTGCCTTGTCTGGGAGGAAAATCATCCCCTCCAATCACCTGTCTCTGTGGGAGATCCCTTGCTCTCCTCCCCTTTGGATGGCGACCCTGCAGCGCAGGCAGCCTTGAGGAACCTGGGCATAAAACACTGCCATCTTGTGGCTTAAAAGTTATCATACAAGTGAATGAAACAGAGTTGAGCATTCATAAAGAGAGCTTTAATATTATGGTCAACTGATGTCTCACACGGATGCCCCAACCACTTGATGAGAAGGAATAATCTTTTCAAGAAACAATAATAGAACAACTCAAGAATCACATAACATACAATTTCCTCCAAAATGATCATGACTTTAAATATAAAAAAGTAAAGACTAAAATCTCTTAGTAAAAAACAAGAATAAATAATTGTGGCCTTGTGATTTGTTTTTATAAGACATTAGAGATGAAGGAAGAAATGGTAAATTAAATATCAGAAAAATGTTTGTGCTTAAATTAATACCATGAGGAAAATAAAAAGCATACACAGAAATTCCGCAGCCAGCCTCACAACACCTAGAGGCAGCTCCACTCCCAGGCACTCCAACACGCCCAGGATCAGAGATCACAGGATCCCAGGAACTTGGTCACACCAGGATCTCAAGGTCCCAAAGGCAGCTTGACTCTCAGGAGCTCGGACACAATCAGGATCTCAGTGTCACAGGATCCCAGAATCACAGGATCACAGAGACAGCTTGACTTGGAGGAGTTCTGACACAACCAGGATCACAGGAAGGACAGGCTCCAGTCAGACATAGCCAGAGCAGGTAGCACTAGAGATAACCAGATGTCAGGAGGCAAGCATAAGAACATAAGCAACAGAAACCAAGGTTACTTGGCATCATCAGAACCCAATTCTCCCACCATAGCAAGTCCTGGATACCCCAACACACTGGAAAAGCAAGATTCAGATCTAAAGTCACTTCTGATGATGATGATAGAGGACATTAAGAAGGACATAAATAAATCCCTTAAAGAAATACAGGAGTACACAGGTAAACAGCTAGAAGCCCTTAAAGAGGAAACACAAAAATCCCTTAAAGAATTACAGGAAAACACAATCAAACAGGTGATGGAAATGAACAAAACCATCCAGGATCTAAAAATGGAAATAGAAACAATAAAGAAGAAACAGCAAAGGGAGACAACCCTGGAGTTAGAAAACCTAGGAAAGAGATCAGGAATAATAGATACAAGCATCACCAACAGAATACAAGAGATAGAAGAGAGAATATCAGGTGCAGAAGACACCATAGGAAACATTAACAAAACAGAGTCAAAGAAACTGCAAAAAACAAAAAGCTCCTAACCCAAAACATCCAGGAAATCCAGGACACAATGAGAAGACCAAACCTAAGGATAATAGGTATAGAAGAGAGTGAAGATTCCCAACTTAAAGGGCCAGGAAATATCTCCAATAAAATTACAAAAGAAAACTTCCCTCACTTAAAGAAAGAGATGCCCATGAACATACAAGAAGCCTACAGAACTCCAAATAGACTTGACCAGAAAAGATATTCCTCCTGTCACATAATAATCAAAACATCAAATGCACTAAACAAAGAAGGAATTTTAAAAGCAGTAAGGGAAAAAGGTCAAGTAACATATAAAGGCAGACCTATCAGAATTACACCTGACTTCTCCCCAGAGACTATGAAAGCCAGAAGATCCTGGGTAGATGTCATACATACCCTAAGAGAACACAAATGCCAGCCCAGGCTACTATACCCAGCAAAACTCTCAATTACCATAGATGGAGAAACCAAGGTATTCCATGAAAAAACCAAATTTACACAATATCTTTCCATAAATCCAGCCCTACAAAGGATAATAGATGGAAAACACCAACACAAGGAGTGAAACTACTCCCAAGAAGAAGCAAGAAAGTTATCATCTTTCAACAAACCCACACAAACTAATTCCACCTCTAACAAGAAAATTAACAGGAAGCAACAATCACTTTTCCTTAATATCTCTTAATATGAAAGTTAATATTACCAATTTATCCTAATCAATTGAAATTCAAAAATATGAGGAATTAGAAATTTGTCGGCTGTCTAATTTAGTAATGGGAGAAATAGGTCCAGTATTATACAATCCATATACACTTTCTGCTTGTTTGTACATGACAGTGCCACATAATGGCCTTAAAATTTTGCTTCTCCTATCTTAGCCTCTATATTAATAGGATTATTTATTTGATGTTTTGACACCATGCTGTGGTTTTCAGAACAGCTTACACATTTCAAAATTATTTATACAGCCAAAAGAAAAGTAGACAATTAATTTGGGAGGTGGCTTGTAAGAGAACAACAAAGAGTGAGACTGAAGGCTTTGCTTGATATTTATAATTATTGTCTCAATTTTGAAGGCTTTGCTTGATATTTATAATTATTGTATCAATTTTGAAGAAGGGGACTTTATAAGTTACTCTTAGTCTGAAATGAATGCTTTTGAAAATCATCACAGCCAAGGAACCAGAATCTTACCCTCGCCTAACGTCTGTGCCACCCTCCAAGCAGAACCATTCTTCATTGAAACAGTTGATGAATGACTTCATGGATAGACCATCTCAAAACACACACCATTTCTTAAATGAATGTAACCTGTTCTCTGCCGGCTGAGAATGACGACAATCACTCAAGTCAAATAGCTTTGACCGTAGCAGGAAATCTGTATCCAAAAATCGTGCCTACAGTTAATTCCTTGGTACAGCAGAACTGTCAACTCTTAGCTTATCTATCTACTATGGAGGTAAAATCCTTTGATGATGTGAGGGATATTCAAGTACAGCCTTATTACAATGAACTCCAATGTCCAAAAACTGTTCTTATTTTGTGTTTATACCACAGTAAGCCAAGATTTTAAGCTCTACTACAAACAAAACAAACAAACAAAAAGACTGTATCTATTTATGTTCATTAAAAAACTAATAGTGATATATTATTTTAAAATATATGTTAATATATTTTAATATATATTTAAAATTTATATTGAGAAAAACGTATGTATTTTCAGTATTGCTGTAGACAAATATCTACATAAGACTGTTCAACTGATTGTTGCTTTATATCAAACAACTTTTATAATACTCATTTTTATTGTTACAATATTTTATAAATTTTAAAGAATATGATAAAAAACGAAAGGTATTGCAGGTTTTGAAGGGGGAGGGCTCTCCGGGAGGAGTTGGGGTACAAAAGGGAAAGAAGAATGTGATGTAAGTCTATTTACTCAAAATATGTTTTTAAATGTTAACAAATTCAGATAAATTGAAATTATGTATCTTTTCTCATCATAATGCAATAAAATTTAAATCAAAGGGAGAAAAGCATATAGGATGAAAGCAGGTAATTAAGGGTATTTCTAACAAGTGCTTTATATCTGAAATATAAAGCTTATCGTTACAATTTAATAATAAGCAACTCAACTGAAATGCTCACGGACTTTGGTAAGGTATTGTAACCAAATCAATACACAGCACACAAATAATACATGGATAGCAATAAACACATGAAAATATGCACAACCTCTTTGTCTTGTTAATTTTATATCATTTTACTTACGCACACATGAGTCTAAATGATGCTGTGAGGGTGAGCCCCTTGTGATTTCCTTTAAACCAATAGACTGGGGTGATAGTTATTGTCCAACATGTGTGTGATTCTTTTCCAGGCAACTGAAGGCCACTGGAGAAAAGATTTAGGTCTCTTGAGAAAAAGTTCAGCCTCAAAGACTGCATTCACTTAAAAACTGCAGCATCTGCTGCTCTCTGCCCCTAACCTGATAGCCTACTCGGCAGAGTTTAGACCCAGTGGTCCCCATGGTCATGTGAGTCAATCCTCCTATATTTAAGTAAATTGCAAGATAGATAGATACTAGGTTATATAGTAGATGATTGATAGATAGATGATAAATAATAGATGATTGATAGATGATTGTCACGTAGATAATAAGTAAATAAATAATAAATGATTGATATATAGATAATAGGTAAATGGGCTAGTGAGATGGCTCAGTGGTTAAGAGCACTGACTGCTCTTCTGAAGGTCCTGAGTTCAAATTCCAGCAACCACATGGTGGCTCACAACTATCTGTAATGGAATCTAATGCCCTCTTCTGGTGTGTCTGAAGACAGCAACACTGTACTCATATACATAAAATAAATAAAATCTTTAAAAAAAGATAATAGGTAAATGATTAATAGATATATAGATAGATAGATGATCAATAAAATAGATAAATGGATAAATAGAAAATAGCTGTTGGATAAATGATAAATGACTGATAGATAATAAAGAGATGATAAATATGTACACACATAGATGCTACATGAAGGTATAGGGGGCACATTTATTATAGTGACTTTATGGTGTTTATTATTTAAAATAATTTTTGACATTAGATATATTTTGATCATATTCTCTCCTCCCCTCTCCCCCCATCTACCTAAAATTTAAGTTCTTTCTAAAAAAATCAAACAAACAAAAACCCAATACAACAGAATTCTCTGAAACCAAGAAAACAAGATAAAGTATCACCCCAAAAGAAAGAAACAAAACTACCAAACTATAACCAAATGAAAGGGAAAACCGAGGAGTCCACTCTATGTTGTTCTGCTACTCCTGGAGGTGCTTTGCCTAAGTCTGTCCTGCACCTTCTTCTGTGTAGCCCCTGTCTCTCTCTCTGTCTCTCTGTCTCTCTGTTTCTCTGTCTCTGTCTCTGTCTTTCTCTCTCCTGATAAGACTCTGTAGATCCTTTTAATACGTTCACTTGATCTTTTTCTTTCAAATTAAAAATCCTTCAACTACTTTGTAATTCTTGGCCTTTGAACCTCCTAACTTTTGATGGTTGGTTTGGGGGATTCATTTTCCATGTCTTCTGCCCTGCTCCCCATGGTTTTGAGACAGGGTCTGGCCTAGCTCTCCCTATGTAGAACAGGCTGGTCTGGGAAACACAGAGATCAACCTGCTTCTGCCTCCCGGTTCTGGGGTTAAAGGCTTGCACCTGCATGGTCAAGGGTGATGGGCCTGCTTTGGGAAGCAGGGTTATAGGTTGTGATGGCAGTAATAATGGTGAGAATTAAGATACCTAGTTACGCTGGGCGTGGTGGCACGCGCCTTTAATCCCAGCACTCCCAGGCAGAGGCGGGTGAATTTCTGAGTTTGAGGCCAGCCTGGCCTACAAAGTGAGTTCCAGGACAGCCAGGACTACACAGAGAAACCCTGTCTCAAAAACAAACAAACAAACAAACAAACAAAAGATACCTAGTTGCTCAGAGAATCATGCAATCTGGGCTAACTTGTTTTGTCTTGGTCTGTGGCCTTGCTATTGATCACAGGCTGGACTTTGCCATCCTTCTGCTTCTACCTCCAAAGTTCTGAGTTTGGCTACATACTGAGAACCTTCTAGGCTTTTAATCTTTTGTTTCTGAAAGGATGAAGCAAGCTACTTTGAGATGAGTTTATCATCTTCCTGAGAGATCCTGTTAAACACCATAGTCTCATGTGTGGCCAGATGGCTCTGCCAGCTAGCAGGGTCTTTCCAGATACTCATACTTGCATATAAGCCTGATGTAGTTAAGCTTGTAGTCCTCTGTAAATCTGTGTTAAACTCCAGTAGCTTTATGCATTACTTAAGCTTTGAGGAGTCATGAGTAAATTAGATCTGTGTGAAGTCTGGAAGGACATGTGTTACATGATAAACTAGTACACACCTAAACACTGATGCTACAAACATAAACCCCCATCTACCCTTCATTCTAGCTATTGGTGTATGTCACTGTAGGCTGCTCTAACATCTCAGGGTTCCCATGCTTTATAGAACTGTTTAGGGTAGCATTAATAGCGGTGCCTTGAAGATGGAATCACAACCAAAGAACAAAAAAGTGTTGAAGTTGGAAGAGATCGGGGGAATCAAACTTAGAGGAAATTGAATTGGTAAAGAAAGAAGCATGTATAAGTTGATCAGCCAGTGCCAGATGCTGAGTAGACAGCAGAAGCTCAATACAGCATGGTCTAGGCCTACCTTGGGGACTACATTATATAGTAGTAAATATTTAAGATCCCAACCTGGAATTTCTTCCATGTCCTTATGGTTATTTAGTTCCTGGATAAAAACATACACACACACACTCACAGCCTTTATATTTTCAATAAGCCCTAAACAGCACAATAGCTGGGCTGCTGACCCTCCATGCTGTTAGAATCTACTTTCCATCAATAACCCCGAGTTATTACTATTTACTGTGTTTCATCTGGGCTGCTCTTAACTTCAATTGGCCAGTCCACAAGGCCATGTTTTCATGGCTCAGCTAACCCATGGCAGCTTCTCTTTTCTCCTCGCCTGCATGTTCTTCTTCTCTTCTTTGTTCTCCTCTCTCTAAGCTCAGGAAACCAAAAACCCCACCTACGTCTCTTCTGCCAAACTATTGGCTGTTGGCATCTTATTTACCATTCACTGTGGGAAGCTGCAAACGCCATTACAAGATGGCACTGGCTGCCACTGGCCACCACCCATGATTATGGGTAAACAACCAGTGTGCACATGTGCAGTAGAGTTTTTTGCCGAGTCACTGCCTGGCCCGACGCATATTAATGAGGTCCTGGTAGCATAACCAATCAGGTATGGACATGTCACTCCTAGGCCTATATAAGCGGCGCCATTTCTGGGGCTCGGGGGTCTTTCGCCGACTCTACTGCACATGCGCACACTGGTTGTTTACCAATAAACATGTTGCAGAAGGATCCTGTTGTGGCGTCTCACTTGCTGGCAAGTCGGGCGTCCCACAATTCACAATTAACTGAGGGAGAGACACTTAGTGTCTATGTGCAGACTGTCTCCCCTCTGTGTCAACCAATCTTGGGTGCCCCAAATTAGCATTAGGATACAAGACGCAGGAGGTCAACCCACCATACATTATCTAATGGAAGTGGAAGACAGGAAAGTATATATATATATATATATATATATATATATATATATATATATATATATATATTTGTACTTCACAGTATTACACTAAAAGTGGGTCAAGGGTGATTTCTCAACTTGTATATCCATCTGGAGCCCAGAATGTGACCTCCCTTGGCTATAAGGTCTTGGCAAGCATGATTAGTTCAGAAGAGGCCATCCTTAATTAGGCCAATATCTAATGACTTGTCTGTATAATGAGAGAGGAAGGCATGGACACACTCCAAGGCCAGGTGAAGATGGAGGAGGAGGTCAGCGTGGTAGCGATATGTCAGGATGTGTGATCTAGGTGGCATTCCCTAGAGGAACAGAGAACAGATAGAGTGGCTTACAGGCTATGTGTGGTCAGCTAATCCAGCAGTGGCCGTCTCCTAGTGCAAAATCCAGCCTTCCAGTCGTTAATTGTTTAGTCCACGAGGCTGGATGTTTTTGGTCTTCGATGTACATCAGAATCCTGAAGGTTCTAATGCCGGTGACTCAGGATCAAGGACAAGCAGGCAAAGAGCAGGCATCTCTTTCTTCCTTGTTCTTGATAAAGGCAGCCAAAAGAAGGTGTGGCCCAGATTTATAGTGGGACTTCTGACCTCAAATGATCCCAATTCAAACCAGGAAGGTCTTATTACCTCAAATGATCCACTTAGCTAAATATCCCTCACAGGTACACCCAGCAACTTGGATTTTTAGTGAATTCCAGATATGGTGAAGTGGGCTACCGAGAATAACCATCACAATGTAGGATGGTGCAGACTGTCTGGAACACCAGGACTCGGACAAGCAAGGAAAACCTTTTTAAAGCCTTCAGAAGGACACCTTGAAATCAGACTTCAAGCACCCAGTACTAGACCCTTGGGGGTTCTCAGAGACTGAACCACCAACCAAAGAGCATACCAAGACAGGATCTAACCCCCTAACCTTCTGCCCCCAATGTATGTAGTAGATGCACAGCTTGATCTTCATGTGGGTCCCCCAACAACTGGAACCAGGGCTTACCCTGACTCTATTGCCTGCCTGTGGATCCTGCTCCTGTAACTGGGCTGTGTTGTCTGACCTCAGAAGGAGAGGATGAATCCTAGTCCTTCAGTGACTTGAAGTGCCAGGGTGGGTTGGTTCCCCAGTAGGGACCTACCCCTTCTTGGGTGGGGGCACAGGGAGGAGAGGGGGCTGCGAGCAGGATGTAAACTAAACAAAGGAATAGATTAATGGGGGGGGGGGCGGCCGTCAGAAGGACACCTTGAGTTCAGACTTCAAGTACCCAGAATGGGACAATAAATGTTCAAATCATCCAGTTTGTGTCTGGCTTGAATTCAGCTACCAAACGCGGCTCCCTCTGTTGCTTTCCGCAGTGGTTGGGGAAACAGCAGGGTAAGACAGAGGGAAAGGAAACCATCAGAGATGAAGCTAGTGACTGGTGTGTCCAATGCTGGAGAACTTTTCAAAGCTTTTCCAGACCCCCCCACCTCCCCCCCCCCCGCAGTCTTTTCTGATGCTAATTCCTTCCGTCCTATTTTGAATGTTTCCCCTACGGGATTGTTAACACCACTGGCTTGATGGCCTTTGCAAAACACTGGTGGACTGGCTCTGAGCTGATACGAATTATCATCTTGATGAACGTGCTGAAAAAACATCTTCCATCTAAGCCAATCATTTTGCATCTAATGCCATCCCCATCCCGGTCTTTGCGATGTTGTCAGTCTCTGAAAAAGAAAAAAGAACAGCGGGAATTATTCTTCTGTGTGGAGGACACCTATTTTAAGTGCTTCAACCTTCATTATGATTACTTACATTAAAAAGTGATCATGGAGCCAGGCAGTGGTGGCTCACGCCTTTAATCCCAGCACTTGGGAGACAGAGGCAGTCAGATTTCTGAGTTTGAGGCCAGCCTGGTCTACATAGTGAGTTTCAGGACAGCCAGGGAACACAGAAAAACCCTGTCTCGGGGAAAAAAAAAGAAAAAGAAAAAAAGAAATTAGCCCAATAAAAGTGATTATGGCATGTATGTAAATCAGCATTCTAACAAGTGATAAACAGTACTGAAATTACAGTACTGTTAAATTAAATAATCTACATTAGGAATATTATAAAATACAGACATACATACTAAGAATGACCATAAACGGAACTACCAATGGTGGGAAAAGATTAATATTTTATTGTCTTCTGGGTATCAAATAGAACAAGTGACTGTATTCAGTTAAATTTGAATTTTAGATAAACAAGATATATATGTGTGTGTGTGTATATATATATATATGTATATATACAATCATGTGAATTTATCCATTGTTTATCTGAAAATCAGATTTTACAACATCAACCTGTATTGTATTTTCCCTGGCAACCCTCCCCAGTTCCTTCAGCTTCGACATCACCTCTGGTCTTGAGTGCTTCCCAAGCACACTCATCCTTGATCCTGAAGTCTTTAGACTCATATGAAATTAGTCCCAGGCCAGTGGTTGCTATGGAGCATTGAGAGAGAGAGAGAGAGAGAGAGAGAGACAGAGACAGAGACAGAGACAGAGACAGACAGAGACAGACAGAGACAAACAGAGACAGAGAGAGAGAGAGATGTTCAACAGTTTCAACAGAATTATTATATTACTATATAAATTCTCTTTCTGTCCTGCGGCCATGTGTATGTGACAAGGCTGGTGTTCAGGGAAGCTGGGGACCTGGAGAACAAGAGGTTAATGCCCTGTATAGAAGGGCAGAGGCTTGAGCCCTTTGCGTGGCACTTTATCTCATAAAACATTGGGCTATAAGGGCGCCATAACAACCCCTACTCTGTATTATTGCTTTAGCAGGACTCGCTCCTTTTAAATCAGCTACTTGGGCTACTCCTGTCTGTTATCAGCATGTGCACACGGTTAAAAGTTCCCTTCCATGGTTATGTTTCAATTCCCAGGATAGAAGATGTTCTTCTCTTTCTTGTTCTAGGGGTGCAGAGTATTCAAAAGTCCATTTTTCGTAGCACGAAAAAAGAAAGGGCACATTCTCCATTCTTCAATGTTTATGTGTAGTGGGTTAAGGGATCCAGGTGGGGGTGTTATCCACCAAGGGGTCTGCTGTATGATCGCTCCATTTAAACAATGCCCAGGGGTCATTTGGTTATTCTCTAGGTACCCACATCTATGGTTGCTCTGTATAACTAGAATCCCAGGTCAAATATGTCAAGATTATTATTATATAAATTCTCTTTCTGTTCTGTGGCCATGTGTATGTGACAAGTAGACAATCCTGAGAGGACAATAGTTTTTCTAATATGTTCATGTAAGAGTGTATAGGTAGAAATATTCACATGCACATGTATATGTACTCCTGATATCGTTTTATAAATACATACATGTTTTAATAAAAGTTAACAAATATGAAAAGGTGTTATGAAGGTGAAATATCAGCCATAGTCTAGAAATACCTATTGTTAATATTTTGGATTATTTTCTTTCAGTTCATATTTAAAATCATGTTTTCTCATAATATGGAATCAGGATGATTTCCCACCAATAGCAAAATACTTGGAAACAAGGCATTGAAACATCATCTGAGATTCTTCCTCAACATCTTCTCGAAGAAAAGAACACTCCATAGCAGGGATAGATGCATCTATAAACTTACAGCCCAAACTTCCCACTAAGTAAATCATTTCCATCTTTGAAGGAAAGATACAATAAATTTTTCTTAGGTATAGTGTCTTAGTTAGGGTTTTACTGGTGTGAACAGACACCATGACCAAGGCAACTCTTGTAAGGACAACATTTAACTGGGGCTGGCTTACAGGTTCAGAGCTTCAGTCCATTATCATCAAGGCAGGAGCATGACAACATCTAGGCAGGCATGGTACAGGAGGAGCTGAGAGTTCTGCATCTTCATCTGAAGGCTGCTAGCAGAATACTGACTTCCAGGCAGCTAGGTTGAAGGTCTTATAGCCTACATCCACAGTGACACACCCACTCCAACAAGGCCACGCCTTCTAATTGTGCTACTCCCTGGGCTGAGCATATACAAACCATCACATATAGAAATCTACTTATCTGAATTTTGTGGGGAAAACAAACACAATCCCAACATGACGGTATCTCTGCGACTCTATAATTACTGAGATATTTAGTTTGCCATGTGGATTCTGAAGGTAGGTCCAAACATTGTTTAAAACGATGAACAGTTGCATCCTGACAGCCTGTTCAAGGGGCAGCGATGGACCACTGTGTGACTTCTCTGCCCATAGTTAGACCTGTAGCCTCTGCCTCTAGCTGCATACACCATCTTGGCTGCTTCCTTCTTACTCCCTCGGACCTCAAAGTCTTCACCTACACAAAAGGAGCAGGAACTGGCAGGCCTGCTGAATCTTTCCGATTTGACACTCATGATTACAATTAGAGTCCAAATTAACAGGAACAGTCCCTTGTCATCTTCCAAAAGTGCCCACACTTCTGGGCTGAGCCCACAGAGAGAGAAGGGATGCCCAACCATTGAAAACTGACGGAAACAATCTGAAACCACAGGGACCATTTTCCCTACCCTAAGCTCAACAGTGTTGGTATTCCTTAGTGTTGGGCTGATACTGAAATTCTATTGATTCCTAGTTTTTTATGTGAAGCCTGTATCGCCTTTCTTTCTGGGAAGAAAAGCAAATTCAAAACCACCCATGATAACTTCCAATTCTTCTCTTTAGAAACTAAGAGGATCCAGAAAACCAGACACACAATAGGAACCCAGTTGGTGTGTGTTTAGAGCGTGGATAATGACACACTAACTAATACATTTAGTCCTCTGCATCCCTTCCCAAGAGTTTTGTAGCACTGGACTGACTGAAAGAATATATTCCCACTTTTCTGAGGGAATACCTTATTGCATGGATGGATTACTGAGATTTTTTTCTTACTCCAGTAGACTGTTCCATACGCTTTAGTTTAAATTTGTTGTAGTGACCCAGATGTTAAGCAATGTGGAGGTTTGAATGAGATGTCTCGGGGATTTGAATGCTTGGTCCCTGGTTGGTGGCACTGCGTGGTTAGATTGCAAAGGTGTGGCCTTACTGAAGGAAGTGAGTGAATTACTGGGTTTGGCTTGGAGGTTTCAAAGCACTCAGTTTTTCTCTCTCCACTTCGGATTTGCAGGTAAAGGTGTCAACTCTCAGCCGTTGCTCCGGCTGCCCTGTCTGCCTATTCCCATACTTCACTGCTGTGGTGGTTTGTATCTGTTTGGCTCAGGAAGTAGCACTATTAGGAGGTGTGGCCTTGTTGGAGTAGTTGTGTCACTGTGGGTGTGGGCTATAAGACCCTCAACCTAGCTGCCTGGAAGTCAGTGTTCTGCTAGCAGCCTTCAGATGAAGATGTAGAACCATGCCTGCCCAGATGCTGCACCATCTCGCACCTTGATGATAATGGACCAAACCTCTGAACCTGTAAGCCAGCTGCAATTAAATGTTGTCCTTATAATAATTGCCTTGGTCATGGTGCCTGTTCATAACAGTAATACCCTAACTAAGACAACTGCCAATGGAGAATGAACTGGTGTTTTGTTTTGTTTTGTTTTGTTTTGTTTGTGGGAAGCCACATACGCCATTACAAGATGGTGCTGGCTACTTCTGGCCACCACCCATAAGTTTGGGTAAACAACCAATGTGTGCATGTGCAGTAGAGTTTTTTGCTGAGTCACTGCCTGGCCCGAGGCATGCAAATGAGGTACTGAAAGCATAACCAATCAGGTGTAGACATGCCTCTCCTAGGCCTATATAAGCAGCGCCAGTTCTGGGGCTCAAGGTCTTTTCGCCTCTGTAAACAAGCTCTCCCAATAAACGTGTGCAGAAGGATCCTGTTGTGGCGTCTTTCTTGCTGGCGAGTCGGGCGCTCACAGATTTTGTTTTTTTATTGGGTATTTATTTCATTTACATTTCCAATGCTATCCCAAAAGCCCCCCACATGCTCCCCCACCCACCCACTCCCATGTCTTGGCCCTGGCGTTCCCCTGTACTGAGGCATATAAAGTTTGCACGACCAATGGGCCTCTCTTTCCACTGATGGCCGACTAGGCCATCTTCTGATTCATATGCAGCTAGAGACACGAGCTCTGGAGGGTACTGGTTAGTTCATATTGTTGTTCCACCTATAGGACTGCAGATCCCTTTAGCTCCTTGGGTACTTTCTCTAGCTCCTCCATTGGGGGCCCTGTGATCCATCCAATAGCTGACTGTGAGCATCCACTTATGTGTTTGCTAGGCCCTAGCATAGTCTCACAAGAGACAGCTATATCTGGGTCCTTTCAGCAAAATCTTGCTAGTATATGCAATGGTGTCAGCATTTGGAAGCTGATTATGGGATGGATCCCCAGATATGGCAGTCTCTAGATGGTCCATCCTTTCGTCTCAGCTCCAAACTTTGTCTCTGTAACTCCTTCCATGGGTGTTTTGTTCCCAATTCTAAGAAGGGGCAAAGTGTCCACACTTTGGTCTTTGTTCTCCTTGAGTTTCATGCGTTTAGCAAATTGTATCTTATATCTTGGTTATTATCCATCTGGGATGGAAAGCCCAAAATAATTGCTTTCTTGTATAAGCCTTGGTTGTGGTTTTTCAGCACAGCTATCAAAGAGTAAAACAGGTATTGAATTCATTTTAGAGCATCTTTCCCTTACTGTCCCCTTGGTCATTATTGCAGGGCCATGCAAATACAAATTAGTAAGTAGTTAAATGTGTACAGATGATGGATCTGTTCAAAGGAATGGAACTTGGAGCTGAATGACCTTTGTTGTACACAGACAGAAACCTGCCACTAAAAACCTCACAGGAGTTGTAATTTATCTACTTTTTTGCTTGGGAGACATTTTTCAACAGGTCACACAGTTGGAAAAAGTAACCAAGGTTCAAACTTGGGTTAATAAATTTTTGACACTCATATTTTCATTGTCTGAAAGAAAAAAGCAGTGTTAGACAAAAAGGCATCTTTTTAAAATGAGACTGGTTAAAGGACTAGAAGAAATCTAAGGTGCTGCAGGCTGCTGAAGAAAGACAGCTAAAATGAAGAAGGAGAGAAGGTGAAGTAGGTATGTGTAAAAGGGCACGTGATCTCAGTAACAGAGAGAAGAAAGGGAAGGCAGAATATAGAGTAACCCAGGACTAGATAGCTAAGCTGGCTCACCTAAGCTGGATCATGGGTCTGGAGGTATTTTAGATGATGGTCCATTCTAACAGTGAGAACTTTGGGTTCTTTGCAGAGTACCTCTATTTGATATTGCGTTTGTCTTCCAGTGCCCATGGGACAGAAGGGGTTAATCTGCACAGCCACTCACTGCCCAAGTCATGATGCACAAGGTCTGAGCTCTTCATCTTCATTATCTACTTCTCAAGTTTCACTACCCCAGATCTGACAATGTTCTTCACATGTAGGAAATCCATGTAATACATATATGCATGCCAATTACCTGGCCAAAAGATGCAATAGGTGTGCTTACAATGAGCTGACTAAAGTATCACTGTTCTCCCGAGTCTAAAAACAAAGCAATGGAAAGTCTGGGGATGCAGTATGCACTTGGGATAATTTGGAGCTGAGCTCAGCCTGGCAGCTGCTGTGCATGATTTTGAAAACACTTATTTAATGTCCTTTCTAGTCCTTTCTAGTCTAGCCTAGTATCATTCTGTGAGTCTAAGCCCACAATAAAAATGAGGGCTTTCACAGGAAGCAATAGTTTACTTGTGGTGAGAGAGAGGGGGTTTCTGACTATGTTTTTTGAAGTTGACTGCAGAAAATGCATAGGCATCCTACAATGGGTTGTTACAAGTGGAAACAACTGGTCTCTTCCTAGAAACATTTGGCAATTTGTGTGGGGAGAAAATAACAGCCAAAGCAGACATTTCTACTTCGTGACAGAAGGGCTTTATGTCATTCATGCAAATAACAACCCAGCCACCAATAGGTGCTCTGTGGAGTCACCAAGGCTAGACTGGAGATTATCTGCCATGGCTTCAGATTGGTCAGCTCCCTGTGGCTGTGTGGAAATAAAACACGTTGGCATAATGGGACCAGGTCAAAGAATGTATGCATTGGTATAAATAAAGATGCTGTGTAGAACACTAAACAATTGTTTCTCTTTCTTGCCTAACCAGCCTCTCAAGGTTACATTTGGTCATAAATAATGAAATATATACAGTATGAATCTCATATGCAAATTACGTGGATTTGAAATACTACGTATAAAATGGGGAGGCTCTATTATCAGATCTCCCCGTGTAGATTTCATGCCTACAGAGGATACACAAACTTCCCACTCACTACATAATTCAAGTAGAACAATTATTTCTGGCTTAAATCTCTAAATAGTTTCAACTTCCGCAGATTACTAAGACACTGCTAGGTACATGTCAAATATTTTCAATTCTTGTGCTGAGGGATATTTTATTTTATTTTATTATTTTTTTTTTATTTTGTCTTGGGGAACAGAAGCTTGTTAGGGGCCAAGGAGCCAGGACAGAACCTTGCCGTTCATCTTAAACAGAACAGTTTGCTTCCATCCAAATACAGACAGGAGGAAGTCCTTTTCCCATGAGAAATGTAAAAGGAACATTGAGCAACAAATGCTACTGTGAAAATATAAATGTTAAAAGTGTCTCTGGGCTGGTGAGATGGCTCAGCGGGTTAGAGCACCCGACTGCTCTTCCGAAGGTCCAGAGTTCAAATCCCAGCAACCACATGGTGGCTCACAACCATCCGTAACGAGATCTGACTCCCTCTTCTGGAGTGTCTGAAGATAGCTACAATGTACTTACATATAATAAATAAATAAATCTTTAAAAAAAAAAAAAAGTGTCTCTGTTGGGCTGGAGAGATGGCTGGGTAGTGAAGCACCTCCTGCTCTTGCAGAGTGACCAGTTTCAGTGCACCCACAAGGTGGCGCACAGCTGTCTGTAACTCCAGTTCCAGGGAGCTAATGACCTCTTCTGGCAGCTGTGGGTACTGCATGCACACAGTGCACATAAAGACACGTGACCAAGCCCTCTCTCTCAATCAGTCAACAGGTTCTCCAGGACAGGAGTGAGGATTTAAAAAAAAAAAAAAGGCAACTACACAACATTGTAGCATGACCCCAGGCAGTTCTGAGGTTGAGGCGGGTTTATTTTTTCCCCAATATGCTTTTATATCCTTTTAATTACATGCAAGCAATAAGGGAAACAGCACAGAAAACACTGATAGTCAAGAAAAAAAACAAGGCAATAAGCAAAGTCCCGTGGTCACCGTTTCTCAGGGCTTGTCAGGATGACGGAGATATCTGAGCCTACTTCCTTGTCCAAGCCCAAATCAGATTCTTGCCTGAAGCCTATTTCTTTTGTTCCATCCTAAAATTAAGATTCCTGCTTGAACTTACTTCCCTGTCATGGCCTAATGTCAGATTCCTGCCTGAAGCCCATTTCCTTGTCCTTGGCCAATGTCAGATTCCTGCCAAGCGGCCCCCAAAGCTCCCCACAGATACTAATTCATAAAATGAAAACAATTACAATGTGTTAGGTCATATATTAGTCATTGCCCCTATATATATATACACCTTCCAAAGTCTTCACATTAATTTTTCTCTACGGTGTCCTGTCTCTGGGACCCTGCCTAGCATTTAGCTATATACTCATGGACATAATAGCAGCTACTTTATGTCATCCCCCATCTCTACATCTGTTTAAAAATAGTTTACTTTGTCCTTTAAAACTCATGTTCACAGTATATTTGATAGGTGCACCTTCCTGATTACCTTGCTCAAACTCTCCCTGAGCCTCCCACCTCCCAGCTTATATCCCTCTATACTTCACGTCTTCTTTTAACTAATATCATGGGTCCAGCTAGAGCTATCCATATGCACACAATGTGGGGTCATTTTTATAGCAACCCGCCAGTGGCTGTATCTCCCCACCAAAAAGAGGCCCCCGCCAGGAGGATCACCTGAAAATAGCTTCTCTGTTAGAGGTTGTCTTACTCAGGGTTTCTATTCCTGCACAAATATCACGACCAAGAAGTAAGTTGGAGAGGAAAAGGTTTATTCAGCTCACACTTCCACATTGCTGTTCACCACCAAAGGAAGTCAGGACTGGAACTCAAGCAGGTCAGGAAGCAGGAGCTGATGCAGAAGCCATGGAGGGATGTTCTTTACTGGCTTGCCTTCCCTGGCTTGCTCAGCCTGCTCTCTTATAGAACCCAAGACTGCCAGCCCAGGGATGGTCCCACCCACAATGAGTCCTCCCACCCTTGATCACTAAATGAGAAAATGCCTTACGGCTGGATCTCATGGAGGCATTTCCTCAAGGGAGGCTCCTTTCTCTGTGATAACCCCAGCTTGTGTCAAGTTGACACACAAAACCAGACGGTACAGAGGTGGAGCCTTGGGAGCCCCCTCCCCATTCTCTGGCTCTTAGACTTTTTTCTACATGTTCTCCCATGATGCTCCATGAGCTATGCATGGGACGGAGCATTGATACAGATGACCCGTATTCACAATAATCACTTATTAGCAGTATTTTGGCACATTATGGGCTTCTGCATAAACTACTGCTCACTGTAAAGAACAGTGGCTCTCTGACCAAGGCTGAGAGTACACAAATCTATAGATACATACATAAGTATTTCAAAGTCGGTTTGACAGCCAATTAGTAAAACCTCACCAGTAGCTTCTCTCCCGAGTGGTTTCAGTCCCAGACATGAAATCTATTTGCTACATCTTTTCTTTTTTCTTTTTTTTTTTCAAATTCCCTGTGTGCTTGTGAGAAAACATCTCCTTTAACCATCCCAATTCCCCAGTCCACGCCAGGCCTAAATTATAATCTCCTTGAGTACAAGGATTATACCTGTCTGCTTCATGGCTGCACGCCAGTCTCTCCTGTGTAGCAGGTAATCACCATGCATTTGTGCAGTAAGTGACTGGATTAAAGCAGAGCTTGCCCTGGAAAGGCCAAAGTGGAGGGAGCAGTGGGAAGAGACGTTCACCATGAGACCCAGCAACCTCTGAGATCATTACACTGACCACCCTGGCCACTCAAGTGCTGGATACAGTGATCATGGTGTGTCCCGTTCCTGAGTCAGAAGCTGGTTTTTTTTTTGGAGGTTAGCTTCTTGAAGTCTTCATATATTTTGGATATTAGCCCTCAATCAGATATGAGGTTAGTGAACATTTCTTCCCAAGTTGTAGTTTTCGGATTTATCCTCTTGACTCAACCCACATAACTTAAGAAGTTCAACAAGTAGAAAGGCCCAAGTGAGAATGCTTCAATCCCACTTGGAAGGGGGAAGAAAATAATTATGGGAGGCAATGGGAAGGAGGGAGGGACCTAAATGGGAGAGGGGAAGAGAAGGGGAAGGGGGCAATGGGATCAGATTGGGGAGGGGGGGCAGGAGAGAAGCCCAGAAGGCCAGAAGAATTAATGGAAATATACACCTGGGGGGAGGAGCCCACTAGAAAGTGCCAGAGACCTGAGAGGTGAGACACTCTCAGGACTCAATGGAGTGACCTTAGATGAAATGCCCAACTGTGGAGAGAGGAAACTCAAAGAGTCCACCTCCAGTAGATAGATAGACAGGACCTCAAATGGAGGGAAAGGGTTACCAACCAACAGTCAAAACTTCTGACTCAGAATTGTTCCTGTCTAAAAGAACTATAGGTACAAACATGGAGAAGAGACTGAGGGAAAGGTGGTCCTGTGACTGGCCCAACTCGGGATCCATCTCATGGGTAGGCACCAAGGCCTGACACTATTACTGTTGCTTTGATGTGCTTACAGACAGGAGCCTAGCATGGCTGTCCTCTGGAGGCCCTACCAGCAGCTCACCGAGACAGGAACAGATATTTACACCCATCCATTGGACTGAAGTTGGGAACCCCTATGGCTGAATTAGGGGAACAATTAAAGAAGCTGAAGGGGATGGTGACCCCAAAGGAAAACCAGCAGTCTCAATGAACTCAGACCCCTTTGAACTTCCAGAGACTGAGCCACCAACCAGGCAAAATACATGAACTGGTTCAAAGCCCCCAGCACATATACAGCAGAGAACTGCCTGGTCAGGCTTCAGTGGGAAAGATGCACCTAATCCTCAAGAGACTTGAGGCCCCAGGGAGGGGTGAGGCCTGGTGGTAGGGGGACATTCTCTTGGAGATGGGGGAGGAGGAATGGGATGAGGAACTGTGGGACGGGGGACTAGGAGAGGGGTCAATGGCTGGATTATAAATAAAATAATAATCATAACAATGATGATGAAGATGATAATAATAATAATAAAAGCTTGCTTGGATTGTAGTATAAACTGTTTCATAAGTCTATTCAGAAAGCCATTTCCCTCTAACCTCATGAGGTAGAGAAGGTGATGACATCATCTAGCCATTTCTTTCTCCACTTATTCAAAATGTTTTAACTACTGACTCTGAAATGATGTATACCTCTTTACAAATTCCGTTATATTCTCACTAAATTATTTCTTATTTAGCTGCAGAGAGTAAAACCTTAAAGTCATTAATAACACATAAAAGAAATGTGGGAAAGTACATTAGCTCATTCCCCAATTATAAAGTGATGTTTAGGGTTATCTGCCACATAGCACGGTTGAATACAGTAACAGCTCGTGAATTAATTTGCTTTAATTTCTTATTAGACCACTCGTCCTAATGTAAACCTGAAACTTAGATCCGATATCAAAGCTAAAGTTTTGCAGAGCAATCTAATTCTCCAATAAATGTGGAAGAGAACAATGTATCTTCTACTTTATTCAAGAAAACTTCATGTATAGTTATTTCCATCATGGAAGGTAAGAAATGGCTCATTTCTAGGTAGACTTTGAGCTGACTATGGAGCAAGAACAGTATGCCATGAAGACATGGTCTTACATGAAATGAGGGGTTCCACAGAGTCGTTTTATCAGTTTCACATCCATCAGTCCCACAGAACAGAATATCACCTTAGTTATGTCAGCATTTAAAAATCTAAAGATCTAAAGAGGGTGACGTCTGTCTCTGTACTAGGAACCAACTTACATCTAAAGTCCATCTTCTCTCTTAATTTAAAAAGTGTATTAGATTTCCTTATTTTCTCTATGAGAGTTTTGTCTGCGTGTATGTATACGTACCACATGTAATTGGTGTTCAAGGGGGTCAGGAGAGGGTCTTAGATACCCTGCAACTGGAGTTACAGATGATTGTGAACCACCATGTGGGTGCTGGGAACCAAGCCTGGGTCCTCTGGCAAAACAAGTGCTCCTAAGGACGGAGCCACTTCTCCAGTGCCTCTGTAAAACCTCTTAATACCTGTTACAGTGATTTTAAACTCTGTCTCTGAATTACTTGGTGTGGTGGTTTGAATATGCTTAGCCCAGAATGTGGCACTATTAGGAGGTGTGGCCTTGTAGGAGGAAGTGCGTCACTGTGAGGGGTGAGCTTTGAGACCCTTCTCCTAACTGCGGGAGGAGTCAGTCTTCTCCTGTTTGCCTTCAGACCAAAATGTAGAACTCTCCGTTCCTCCTGAACTGTCCCTGCCTAGATGCTACCATGTTCCTGCCTTGATGATAATGGACTGAACCTCTGAACCTGCAATCCAGCCCCAATTAACTATTGTCCCTTATGAAAGTTGTCTTGGTCATGGTGTCTGTTCACAGCAATGAAACCCTAACCAAGACACCTGGACAGCACTGGAATTTCCTAATGCAAGCGATGATATCCCAGTGTAGTTCATTAGGACCTCAGAGAGCAGAACAGCAGGTCCAGGATGATCCAGGATAGTTAGCACTACTACCTCAGGTGATGACAGTGTGCAGTTAAGGTTGAAAAGGACTATACACAGGGCCTACTTCTACTCAGATACTCCCTGCAAGATTCATTCTTGTTGGAATGCTTCAAGTGCCAGGACTAGGGCACTCTTCTGACTAGGAGCAGTGTGTGGTAGCTAATCTTGGTTGTCAACTTGACTATATCTGGAATTAACTAAGATCCGAAAATAGAAGGAATATCTGTGAGGGACATGTTGCATAATCTGAAGTAGGTAGATCCATTTCTAACCCAGATCTTTGCTCTATAAAGACACACACTTTGGACCTGGATCTTGAAGCAGGAAGATGAGTCTTTGACCTGGACCACATCTTCTACTGGAAGCCTATATAAAAATATGAAAGGTGGCTTGTGCTCTTTGCCTGCTTGTTCTCGCCTTGCTAGCAAGCCCATGTGTTCACCGGCATAAAGCCTGCTTCTTCCAGATTGCAGTGTGTACTGAAGACCAGCTGAGATATCAGCCTCTGGTCTGAGCCAGGGAATCATTTCAATAAATCCTCTATCTATCTATCTATCTATCTATCTATCCTCTCATTCATTCATATATATATATGAGAAAGAATATATATGTGTGTGTATGTGTGTGTGTATATATATGCATATATATATATGATCTATAAAGTCTATAAGTTCTGTTACTCTAGAGAACCCTGATACAGCTCTCCCGCTCTTGGCAAGCCTTCTCTTTGCCTACCTTTATCTTTGCTATTTCTCCAACACAAAAGGTCCATGATGGTTGCTTGGGGTTTCTCTTCCTAGAAGACTTTACTGAAAACTTCACCTGAATGATTCCCCCAAGCTCCTTCAGGAGTCTGCCACCTGCTCAGCGAGGCTTCTGGGGCCACTTCATTTGAAGCCACTCACCCATGCTCTTCCTCCCCTGGTTCACTCTGCTGTACAGCATTTATCCGTAGGCCACACGGTACCACGGTTTTCCTGGTTTACTGTCTGCCTCCCAGACAGAAGTGTCCATGTGTTCTGTCCACAGACGTATCCATAATGGCTGGAGTGTCTGGTGCAAACAGGATGTAGTCAGTCTCCGTAGATGACAGGCACCACATACTGGATCCAAACAACTACAGACTGAATACTCAGGAAGAAAAAGAAAACCTCATTTGTCCTGACCGTTTACTGGCATTTCTTGTCAGCATTTCCTAGACTGTGTAACAAATATTTGTTGCAGGATATTTGCATCTGTTTCTAGTTAGGGTGTGGCTCAGCCCTTAGTATATACCTTTAATCCCAAACAACTGAAGGTAAAGTTAGTTTGTAAAAGGAAGCACCCATGCTTGAAAATGATGTCTAATTGAGCCGCTGAAAAAGTGACGAATCGGAAAAAGATTTGACAGAACAAGATATGCTCAATACTTCCGGGAAGAGAGAGGAAGAGGAAGCTGCATAAGGGGGAGACAGACAGCACAGGAGGAATTGAATTCATGGATAGCAGTATGGTAAAGTCGAGAGGGAGAGTTGAGCAGCATAGAGAGGGAGAAGGAGGCAGGTTTCGGGAGTTTTCCTTTTCAAGATGCATCTGTGTGGGTTCATCATTTTATTTTTTATTATTTTTATTAATTTATTTATTTACATCCCAAGTGCTGCCCCATCTCCCAGCCCCTGGAATGGTTTTATAAAGACAGATTGAGGAGAGAACAAGCTAGACACAGGTAAAGACTGAATGAGTAAGAGAATGAGAAGGAGCCAGAAGATCAGAAAATATTGCTAGAGTTAGTTAGAGTCCAAGCAGAGCAATTCAGAGGCCAAGAGAGAAGCCAGATTGACTCAGCTGGGAGGGGAGTTTGAGCCAGAACAACAGAGTTGAATCAGTCAGCTAGAGTTCAGAAAGAACAAGAAATAGTGATCTTATTCAGCAGAAATGAGGTCAGTCTCAGAGGCTGAAAATGTTCTAGGCCTAGATTAGATTGTACAGAGGCTAGAAGCTTCCAGGACTAGGCCTAGGTTAGCAGACAGAGGCAGTGAGCCTCCCAGACAACAATGACATCAGAGAATAAAAGTTACTTTTACAAGTTCTAACATTCTATTGGGTACTGTAAGTCATCCAGGTTTAAAATACACAGGAGTAGACACGTGCAGGTTATATATATAAGTTCTGTACCATTTTATATAAGGAATGTGAGAACATCTGCAAGACAGTTTAGAACAAATCTATGTCTATCAAGAAGCTAGTATTTCCATGTATTACGTTAATTAGCCCTAGAGGAAGGGCTAGCTTTCTTCTGGTTGTACAAATAAGGAAACCAAACCTTGAGCCACAACGCAGCCTGCTCGAGGAATGTTGATTGACATGCGGTGATACTTGTTTGGAGTTCAGTACCCAGAGACCAGGTAAGGAGCTACCCCTTGATGTAAGCTTCAATGTCTTTACCTGAACATTTATGCACTATCTTTGCGAATGGACGCTGAGTTTTGGTATCGATAAGAAACTAAATATTGTGATGTTAATGGCCTAGGTCAATGGCCATTTTACCAGCCGTAACAAGTTTATTTAGATAATATGAACCTAAATATATGTAAAACATACAACCTAAAAGTCAATGGGTACAACAATGTGCCCCGGGGTCGAAAAGGACAAAGTTGGATAAGGAGTTGAAGAGAACAACTCAATCACAAATGCCAGCTAACGAAATTTTTACCTCAATTATTTATTAATTACATTGACAGTAGGTTACTCATGGCTGAGAAAACAGCATGGTCTTTTGATTTCCAAAAGATGAAAATAATGTTTGCTCACCTGTAGTGATGCTGATGCACTCAGCCCTTTAAAATTAGTTAAACAATATTTGGCAGAATGATAATTTTGATAAACTATTACATTTTATACCACACTGATGAACTAGCTTCAAGTATAAAAGGTGTATAGTATGCAGTTCACTAAATACCATTAGTAAATAACATAGAACTTTTATATTGTATGCTTGAAGGTATTAATTAACATGATAGGCCAACTTCTAAAGAGTCACACAGTGATAATGAACATATGGGGACACAGAAGATCAACTTGATGTAGGTAGAGTTCAATTGGCACTTTGATTTAGCATTTATAACAGATATAACTTGAATTCCACTTTCAAAGTGAGAAACTATTAGTCTTGTAGAGTGTCACAGTCCAAACAACCTGAGTGGCCGCTTGGACACTGTCCCAGACCACAAGGGAAATTGTACTGTACGCACCACCCAGTAGACTGGTGAAGCGCTCCTCGACACAGTTCAAGTTCAATGAAGAAGAAACTAAATTCAGCTTCAAAACCTGCTTCTCAAAGGGAATGTAACGTGTGGGATATTAACCTTAAGAATACACATTCCCCTTTCTTAGATGGAATATTCCTTGATCAATGACAAAAATACAAATCTTCATGTCTGGGCTGGTGAGATGGCTCAGCGGTTAAGAGCACTGACTGCTCTTCCAGAGGTCCTGAGTTCAATTCCCAGCAACCACATGGTGGCTCACAACCATCTGTAATGGGGGATCCGATGCCCTCTTCTGGTGTGTCTAAAGACAGCTACAGTGTACTCACATGCATGAAATAAATAAATATTTTTTAAAAATTTTCATATCTGTTCGCTGAAAAGGAAAACACTCTGAAGTGTGGCTCGATGCTCCCCTGTGGAGTCATGTAGTGGAGCTTTGCAAGCAGAAGAGAGGAAGAAAAGCAACAAAAAATTATTCCCAGGTTTCAAAAAGATGTGACTATAGGAAGAGTCTCTGATATTAAGGATAACTGGAGCCTGGTGAAAGGGTACCATGTCCTTCTGTACGAAATTTAAAGTGATGCTAAATACTCCAATGAGGTATTTCCCCATAACACAAACCATGGAATTTAGAAGATGCCTATATAAATACCAAAAACCGCAAAGGCAAGCTTAGAGGTGAGTGATGAAAGGGTTAACCCTTGACAACCAGATTAACAGTAATCAGAAGTACTGGAATACATGGGGAGCCGGGATGTGAGTTATGGGTTAGGTAACAGCATCTCCCAGGTATAAGCTACTTGTCTTTGCTCATGGCGGTACAGTACATAAGCTATTATCCTCCTTTTAAAAACATCGGGGTGTTTAGAGGAAAAGAATGTATCTGTGATGCGCTCTTACAAACTGGGTCAAAACAAATGTGTACCTTTGTATGGACAGAAATAGGAGAAAGATGACTGGGCAAACGGTGAGAAGGAGTTGTTACCAGCAGTAGACATAAATCAAAGTTACGTTCCAATCAAACCACTGTGGATTTCACTTCTCACTCAGGGGTTCTACTGATTCTCAAACTAATCGCTAGAATAAAGTCTCCCTGTGTATTTTGGCAGTAGGATGGTAAATGGAACCGTTCATACATATGGCAGGGCATTGGTTTCTACTTAACAAAAACCGTCCTCAGAGTAATTTGTTCTAGCTAAACCTAGCTTCCTCCAGTTTTATCACAGCCTCAATGACCTGGTGGAGAGAAAAACACCAAGATTTCCAGGAAGTTAAAGAAATCAGAATGCCAGCCTGCTACAGACACGGTGTTCCACCCAGGAAGGCAGGGATCATGAGATTATAAGATGTATGGGTGACATTCACAGGGTCACAGTCTTAGGAAGGGCAGACTTAATCCACGCCTGTAAAACAGTTCTTTTTCCTGACATGACTACTTGATGGAAGGTCTATTTATTACTACAGTTGGTTGGTTTTTTTGTTTGTTTGTTTGTTTGTTTGTTTGTTTGGTTGGTTGGTTGGTTGGTTTGGGGGGTTGTTCATTTGGATTGGTTTGGCTTGGTTTGGTTTGACTTGGCTGGTTGGTTTTATTTTTGTGTTTGGCTTGGTTTTGGAGGGGTCTGGGTCTGGGGGGGGTGTTCAAGGATAGCAAATGCAAAATAGTTACAAACATAGTTTATATTAATTCAACCATATCAAAACCCATTTTCATCAATGTCGTGAGTCCACCAACATTAAAGGGCATATTTCTTTGGATTAAAATAAAAACAAACAAAAACTACCATATGTTATCTCCATAAGACCCACTTTAAATATGAAGACACACATATTAATAACAAAATAAAATGATGTTTATCATACATAAAATAAATGAAAGCTAAACACACGTATAATTCTTTTATGATATCCTTGGAAATTGTAAAGTAGAATCATATAAAATTAAGAACTATCAATAAAAAGGTAATGAAACTACTACCATATAGTTGAAAAATAATATTTCACTAAATCATTGTGAAGTGGAAACTTATGGTTTCTTTGGGAAGTCAGTTGTTCCAGATGGTGTTTCACTGGCGCAGACACAGGCAAAAAGATGTTTTGCTAAAGCAAACAGATGAAATGAAGCATGATATCAAGAAGGACACAACAGTCAGTGGATGATACTGAACAATGCTGGATGGCACTGGTATGCCTTGCCATTCCTTAATGGTCATCGTGCGTCTCGACTTCATAAAATTTTTCTGGTGGTGGTCTGGCGGCTTCCTGCTACTTCCGTGGACTTAGGCTGATTGGCAGAATGATGTCAGCTGATAGACATGAAGTTTTGCTAAGACCAACTTATGTGGTGCTTGGCTGAGGCGAGACCCATGGGAGGACACATGATATTTGGAGGGAGTATAATAGGACTCAACAGATAACGACAGCTTGCATAGTGAGCCTTGCAACACTTAGTCGGTCTACAGTTGTCCCTGATGGTAGAGAACTTGTCCTGGTATCCCAGCTGGTGCTGGTCACGCCTGCTGACTTGTGGCAATTCACTGGAGGCCTGGCTGTTTCTGCTGGGTTGTGCCACCACTGCTGATTCCTGTTTGCTCTCCTGGCACTACTGCTGGTGTATATCCTGACAATGCAGACTGGATTTGCTCCAAAGAACTATTTCTAAACAGGTCCAACCCCCCCATATCCTAATAGCCTTTCTTTTTCACTACCGCTGGTAGATGGTGGGTAGAAGGGAGGTCATAGCATTTAAGAACCCTTATTAAAAGTAGGTTTTGAAAAATCTAAGCCAACATCACACTTAGATTAATCACATTATTAAGTAATATAAATTAAAAGGACGTACCAGTGGTATACAGGAAGTATACAGAGCTGAATGTAAACAGAATTACATAGAGAAATACACTATGAAAGGAAAGCTCCTTAGGAGGATATGTATAACTCTTAAAATACAAGTATTGAGCCAAGGAATGGTCTCAGCACTACATGCTCCTGACATAAAGCCAGATGACCTGAGTTCATAAGGAACTCATACGGTGGAAAGAGAGAATCGCCTCTTTAGAGTTGTCCTATGACTTCCTCATGATGCCATAGCAACGACCACCCCACCACCACCAATATATACAATAAAATTAAGCTACAAATGATCAAATAAATAAGTTAATCAGATGTATCAGGAAACATGATGATTCATCACCGAGTCAGGCACCCATTGGCTATTCCTTTTTCTTTTGGTTATCCTGACACCTGCTTCTACATGCAGATGCAGCTATAGAGCTGTGATGCCCCAGTTTCTAGAGGACAGAGAAAGAGGTCACAAAGAGGGAGACTCAATCTCACTTCTGAGCTGTGGATATACAGATCTTGTTCTAGCAAGCACGCAAGAGGTTCTCAGGTATGAACTAACAGATCAACTCCTGGCCAACACTTGGAACATGGCCAACACTTGGAACACAGCAAGATAGATCCAACTGTCACACCAATGTGCCAATCTACAACACGGTCAGCTTGTGATTGGGAGTGTATGGTTTGTATATGCTTGGCCCAGGGAGTGGCACTATTAGAAGGTGTGGCCCTGGGCTGGAGAGATGGCTCAGTGGGTAAAAGCACTGACTGCTCTTCTGAAGGTCCTGAGTTCAAATCCCAGGAACCACATGGTGGCTCACAGCCACCTGTAATGAGATCTGACGCCCTCTTCTGGTATGTCTGAAGTCAGCTTCAGTGTACTTATGTATAATAATAATAATAATAAAATCTTTGGGCTGGAGCAAGCAGAGACTGAACAAACGGAGTTGACTGGAGTGAGCAGAGGTCCCAAAAATCCAATTCCTAACAACCACATGAAGACTCACAACCATCTGTACAGTTATAGTGCACTCACATACATAAAATAAATAAATAATTCTTAAAAAAAAAAAAGGTGTGGTCCTGTTCAAGTAGTGTGGCCTTTTTGGAGTAGGGGTGGCACTGTGAGTGTGGGCTTTAAGACCTTCATCCGAGCTGCCTGGAAGCCAGGATTCTACTAGTAGCCTTTAGATGAAGACGTAGAACTCTCAGCTCCTCCAGCACCATGCATGTCTGGATGTTGCCACGCTCCTTCCTTGAAGATAATGGACTGAAGCTCTGAACCTGTAATCCAGCCCCAATTAAATGTTGTCCTTATAAGAGTTACCTTGCCCGTGGTGTCTGTTCACAGCAGTAAAATCCTAAGATAGAGTGGTATAACGTAAAGTGATTTTCTACTGAAGTAAAAATGTAAATATCTTCCATGGGACTTTAAAAAGACACAGAATCTGGTTACATGAAGTTAAAATGATCCAAAATATAATCAGAGGGCAGCATTAAGGTGACAGTTGGAATTAGGCGACAAAAATCTACAAGTTAAAGTTTCTAACAAGCTGCAGTGAAAACCCTGGAAGATGCAATATGGAACATCTGCCTAAGGAGGCTGCAAGAGATAAGTGGAGCCAGTCCAAGGAAGAGGTCATGTGGTCTACAAACACTCTGCTCAGGCAAACAAGCTCATATCATGACATCATGTGCCCCATATATAGGACACAAAGCTACAGGACTTAATGTCTTCCAGGCTATGCTTCAGTCTTGCTTGGAATGTGAACCCTTCTTACATCTCCGCCAGTCTTCACTTTTTGAATGGAAATGTACCTTGGGAATATATAATTGTTTATGATTTTACGGGGGCTTGTGGCTATGAGTTTTCTCTGGCTCTTAAAGAAGAGTTTCAGCTTTGCCTTCTGAACAATGCCAGGACTGCCATGACTACAGGACTTTTAGAAATTGGCTACTTACATTTTGCATGGTGAGATGGACATTAGCCTTTTGGGACTCAACACAGAATGCTCTGTATGGTGTATTATTAGGGTTCTCTAGAGTCACACTTAATGGACTTCTGGAATGTCTCTCTAGATTGAGGGAATATATTACGATGACTTACGTCAGCTGTGAATGGGAAGTACAAGAATCTAATAGTTGCTCAGTCCCAAGAGGCTAGTTGCTTCAGCTGGTCTTCTGTAGAAGTAGGTTCCAACAGATGTGCTGGCAAGTAAACACAAGCCGGCATTGAAGAGGAAGGACTCTTCCTTCTTCCAGTGTCCTTATGTAGGCCTCCAGCAGAAGGTGTGGCCTAGATTACAGGTGTATACCGCCACTCCTGGATCTGGGAGGCTAACCTTGAACTCAGAGATCTTCTTGCTTTGGCCTAAGCTTTTCAAGGCCACTATGCCTCAAGAACTCTACATCAAGATCCAGGTCAGAAACTTGTGTCTTCGAGCCTCCAGATCTGGATCACAGGTGAGCCCTCCAATTCTGGATTGTAGTTCATTCCAGATATAGTCAAATTGACAACCAGGAATAGCTACTACATATGGTTTGAATTATAGTCTGTCCCTTATAAGCTTGTATAGTGGAGGCTGGCTTCTAGTTTGTGGGGGTTACTTGGAGACTTCGTTGGGGGCTGTATTTTGTCTGTTGACCCACCGCCCCTTTCCTTACTTCCTGCACATTGTGAGGCAAATTGTTTGCTTAGTGCATGTCCCTACCCCTGTGATTCTGCTGCACCTTGATGGAGAAGCAATCATGGTGCTTTTCACATGGTTTGTGGACTTAAGTTCCTGAAACTATGAGCTAGAGAAAAACTTTGTTCTCTTATGCTACTTGATCAGGTATTGTGTCACGGCGATGAAAGGTCTGGCTGTTCAACCTTTCTATTAAAGTAACTGAGCTTCTTCCCTAATCGCCATCAATGCAGAGATTACAGGATGGCTCAAATGGACGTCTGATATGATTATTTCTTAGGCAGTTTTGTAACGAGATTAAATCTAATGAAGTGCCTCCATTTTACTCAGCTTCCAGCAAGTATTTCCATTCTTTGTGAAACCACGAAAATGCTTCGTTGGTACTGCAATAGCGTTCTGATCTGTTGTAAATATATTATTTATTCTAGCTAGCCCATATAAAAGACACAAAATACTGGTAATGTACTGCAATAGCGTTCTGATCTGTTGTAAATATATTATTTATTTTAGCTAGCCCATATAAAAGACACAAAATACTGGTAATTTATTTATAAGTTCTAAGCCTAGATTGGGCAGGTTGTGAGCTATTCAAACTTACACCCCAACCGTATGCCCCTTTTTACTTGCTGGTTTGTGGGTTTTGTTTTGAGTCTTCCCCGGATTACAAACTGTTCTCAGGGTCTACTTCTCATGGCAGTCTCTTCCTCCCTCCTGTGTGGCCTGAGCAACTCCTGGATTCTCAGACTTTGGTTGAGAGCCAGCCACTGCTGTATCAGTCTGTAAGTCATTCTAATAACCCCCTTCTTATATGGAGATTCATCATGTAAGTTGTTACTCCGGAGAACCCTAATACACTGGTATCTGAAATTTGGTTTCCTCCATCCCTTCTGCTAGTTCCCTCTCAGCCTACAGGTCTTAAAGGTATAATGAAGCTTCTATTGATTTCCCATCTGAATCTAGTTCCCCTGTTCCCTTTTCATGGTAGTGTATGCTTTAAAACCTTTGTGCTAAGGTCCTTGCTGGGACATTTGTTGAGTGTGTACATCTTTATCTCTGTGGTGTCGGCTCACTTTGTTCTTCATCGTATCTAGGGTTCTTGGGGCAGGAAGGTGGAAGGGTATTTATGGCACTAGGGGAGACATTTGTTTCCTTTTGTTGAGCTGTTGCCTACCCAGAGTTGGCTGGGTTCAGTTTATTTGCAATGGGTCTCATCCTCTAAGACATTTGTCATTCAAGGCAGCAGAGGAAGTGGTGACCGGATGGTTCATTTAAACACAGTCAACCAAGGGCGTGACGTACAGAACATGGGCTACTCAAAGCTTCTACTTACAAGTTGTCCAATCTCTACTACTTGTATCTATAGCCAAAACCAACAGTAGACCCCAATGGTCAATGTGAGGGAGACATCAACTCCACTCACCCATAAACCCCCTACAAAACAGGACACCTTTCAGCTGTCCCTTACGTGTCTATCTAAGCCCTGGTATCCCACAGGCCACCCTGTTATGTTCTACAATCCAGCCTCACAATTCTCAGAAACAGGTTTTGTTTCAGAGGCTGTGAGCATTCTTTGAGGAAAATAGCGTGCTCTAAATGACCCCAGCAGTTGTCTTCCACGGTAGCCATTGTTAGTAGAAGAGAAAGAACACGTCCATCGAGGGCCTTGATCCCTATTAACTACTGCACACTGTGCCCTTTATTTCTGAATTCTGGGTTGACTCTTGCTATCAGCTGGTGTCTTCTATGAGCCTCATGGGTGCGAAGGGTGTGGGACCAGGCAAGGAGTTTCCCATCCTCCTTCCCAAGAGAGTGATGCTTTTGTTAGTTCCCCTGAGTCCTGATGATAAGCAAGGACCAGCCAGGCAGAGTACAGTTGCTATGCATCTGAATTCAAGGAGTCATTGATACAAAAGGAAAAAAAAAAAAGTCAAGCACTTTATTGTTCTGATGTTTATGAACTCTGATGAACTAAATTTAAAATCCAAGGACAAACTCTCTTTCATAGGCAAGAGGACCATGTCTACACAGGAGGCAAGCAATAAATCCAGGAGGAGTGAAGCCCTTCCAGGTGTGCTCCAAGAGCAGCAGCAGGTGGTGACACTGAAGATTACTGGAAGCTGGCCGTGTTCCCACACCGTGAACTTAAGCCATTGCTCTATCACCTCAGGACATAACCTCACGACAGATGGGTATTACTAGTGCCCCGTAAGCAAAACACAGACAGGACTAAAGTGTAAACACAGAGCTGTACGAAGGAACCCGAATAACGCAAACAGGCGGAGTGTCAGGTATGAGGACCACTTCCTGCCATGATGCTAGAATCCAACACCAACAGTAGCATATCAGGGGATTAATATTTGCACTAAAAGCTTAACTGGGTGTTGGTCAGTCTTTATGACTGCCTTGATTTCTTTGTCTCCATTCCAGAAAAGAGAGTGGGGCTTAAAAGGCTGGAGAGATGACCCACAGTTAAGCACTTGCTCCTCTTCCAGGGGACCAGAGGGCCAACACCCATCTCAGGTGGCTCATGATGGTCAGGGGATCCAGGGCCTCTGGCTTCTAGGAGCATACGCATCATATGCGCTACCCCCATATACTCACCTGTGTGCGCGCGCACACACACACACACGCATAATAAAATCGTTTTAAAAAAGTAACACTAGACCAGGTTTATTCTATCTCAAGTCTTTCACCAAACCCTACTAACACAAAGGCTATTGTGTGCACCAAAAGACACGAGTAGGAGCTAAAACTTTGGCTCGGTAGTTCACAGCCCTTACTGCTCTTTCAGGGGACCCAGGTCTAGTTCCAAGAACTCATATGGTGATTAACAATCATCCTGCTCCAGTCTCAGGGGATCTGAACCCCCTTCTGACTGGCCTCCGCTGCCACCAGGCACACACGTGGTGCACACACATTCATGCAGGCAAAGCATTCATACACAGAAAATAAAAATTTGAAGGCGTGTATTTAAACACCGTGGGGGACATTAAACCAGTACTGGTTAATATTTTAGCTGAGGCTGAATATGGTGTCCTTTAGAAAATTGAGGCGACCATAGTTTTCCTTCATGTTTACTTAGGCATCCGGTACAGGCATTCTTTTACATCTTCCCAGAAGTCCATGGTCCTGCCCTAATTGCAGATGTTATTCACGTGATTTAACATAAGACTGTTGAAAGTGTGACAAAGCAGCAGAAGTGAAGTGACATTTAGGAGCACAATAGCTCAATCCAGCTGCCAGTATTGCAGGTTGAACAGAAATTTTGGGGCTAAAGGGACTTTCCAGGTCGTGGGCCTGAGGGCAGGTAAAGAGGATCAGGAAGTGCCTCACAGAGAACACAAGGTTTCAGCAGCAGCGGAGCTATAACTTACATGGATGTCCTGACATTACCAGGCTATCAGATCTCTCCATGGGAGCATCAAGTGCAACCTAGTTCTGGAAACATGATGGCTAGAGAGGGATGTACCTGGGTAAACGTAAAGGCACCAATTAGTCTGGTAGATCTAGAGCTTTGGGATTGAGCAGTTTGTCCAGGGTGACCGGAATTTCCCCTTATACTCCAAATCAAAAATGGCACTTCATTTGCTCTGCAAATGCCTGCTCCCCATAAACAATGCCTCAGTGGCACGAACCAAGCCATGAGCCTGGATATTCGGTCGAGACGGTACAGGGGAGACAGACGGTGCACCGGGACACCTGCCCAAAAGCCAGGCCGAGCTCAGCGCCCGAACCGTGCGCGCCCAGGGGCAGACATGGCCCACGCACATGCACACGCACACGCACGGGAGCGCAGGCTCCCCGCGTTCCCGACGCAGTGCCGAGGCCGGGCGCCGGCGGGAGCCCTGGAGTCGGGAGCTCCAGGAGGGGGCGGGTGCTCGAGAAAGGAGCTCGTGCATTCGCTCCCCTGGCCGGCAGAAGCCCCGCCCCGACCCCGCCCACCCCCTTCTCCCGCGCGCGGGCTCCGCGCGCCCCTTGCCGCGCGCGTGCGCGCGCGTGCGCAGGCCAGGGCTCTCCGCGGGCGGCCCCGTAGACCCAGGGAAAGCAACCACCCGTCAGGTCCCAGATTAACCCTTTCCTCGCTCGCTCACGAGGGAGGCCCCAGCCAGTTCCGTGCCTGCGCAAGCGGCGGCGCGCCTTCTCTCCCCCCCACTACCCCGGAGCCCGCACCGCGCATGCACGGGGAGGGGGGTGGTGGGGGTGTTCGCGGCGGGTTGGCTAGTGTGTGCTCGTGCAGGAGGAGGGCTGCCACCACCAGGGACGTGCACGATTCCCCCCCTACCCCACCCCCTCCCCAAACTCAGAAAAAAAAAAATTAAAAAAAAATCCAAAACACTGCCACCCACCGTGCCCCCGCGTCCATCCCGTCCCTGGCTTGCGCGCTGCCGAGCGAGGGAGCCCACAGCGACAGCGAGCGTCTGTAGCGGTGCCAAGCTGCAGGTAAGCGCGGGCCGGGTGCTGGAAGGGCCGGGGACGGGCGCGGGGACGCGGGGGCAGCCGGCGGCGGGCGCGGCCGGGGCGGCTGCGAGGAGGCGCGTTCCCGCCGAGCTCCGGGGCAGCAGCCAGCTGCAGGATGTGGCGGCGCAGCGCGGTGCGAGCGGGATCGGGGCGTGGGCCGCGGTTGGGCGTGGGGGGCCGGGCGTCCCCGGTGGCTGCGCAGGCCAGCGAGCGGGTGGGGAAGAGGCCAGGCGGCGGCCCCGCGCGCGCGCTCTCTCTCCGCGGCCGAGTTCATGGCCGCCTGGCTCTCCGCGCCGCAGTGCACCGCGGTGGGGGTGGGGACGGCCGAGCCGGGCCCGAGCGCGGCCCGCGGGGCGCCGCCCCTCGCAGCTGTGGTTTCCCCCGGAGCCGACGGGACCCCCCGCGCACGCTCCCCCGCCTGCGTCCGCCGAGCTCCGGGGAGCCGGCCGCGCGCCGCCCCCGCCCTTGGCCGCGGGAGGGCGCGGGAGGACCAGACGCGCAGGCCGCGGAGTGCGCGGGGCGCGAGCTCGGGGCTCGCGGGCGGAGCAGGGCGCGGCGCGGCGCGGGGCTGCGGAACCGGCCGCATGCCCGCTCCCGAGCTCGTCGCGCCGCCGGGGCTGCTGCGGGCCAAGGAAGAGAGCCTCGCGCCCGCGCCGCGACCTGGAGAAGTGGAGGATGGTGGAAGGGAAGGTGGCCCGTCGCTGGCGGGCACAGCTCAGGGGAGCTTTTGTTTAGGAGAGAATGCTGAGGGCTCGCTGCATCCGGCGGCTCATTGGCTGCGAAATGCGAATGTGGGCTCCCCACGCGCGGACTGCGCCCCATGTCTTTCGCGGGGCCCCGGATTCCCCACTCCCAAGTTGTGCGGTCGCAACAGGGAAGTGGTGTGGCCGCCATTGTCGCAGCTGCTCCGGAATAAGGAGGCGGCTGCGGCTGCTTATGTAAGTTTGCTTTGGGAAAGCCTGGCTCTGTGCTCGGTGAGGACGCCTTAACGCTCCCGCGATTTGGGGAGCTGCTAGCAAGGAGCTGCTTTATAGTATTATAGGTGTTGGGCTATGTCTTGTCCTACACCTACTTACACACATACTGGCAATGGTTATCTTCAGGTTTGACTCATTTGAACTTAGCAATGGGAACATCTCTATAGGGGGAAAAAAAAACCGAGCCGATTGCCCTGTGACCTCCTTTGAAAAAGAATTACACACTCACCAGAATCGAGAAGGCGTACGCACGCTGATATGTTGCCATAGCTACCATAGGGCCACTCTTCTCCCAAGTCCATGACCTCAGAAGTGCCACGGAGGGAATTTCTGCAGGGAATGCCTTCCCTTAGGCTGACTGCCGGCCCAGGGTGCATCTAGAACCCAGGAAGGCTGAGGTGAAGACTGGAGGGAGCATCCTTAGAAACTATCTTACCAGCCCTCACTCCGTGCACATGGGAAAGCCTGCTAACTCAGAGCCCTGTGATTCCTATAGTATGAACTTGTTATGGGTTCTCAGGATGTCGACCCTTTGGTGGAATCTCGGACAAAGTCATTGTGTAGGACTGTATTGTAACACGGCCACCTGCTTCTACTGCACTTGTGGGATTGGTGGTCAGTAGAGGAAATTTTTGTTCTTCAAAGCCTGTTGGGCTGCAGGATGTGGAGTTCTTTGGGTGAGAGTTAAGAACGAAAGAAAATTCTTTGAACCTGCATCCGGGGATGGAGGGAGAAAAATGTAAGATTTCTCCATGGCAGTCTTGGAGACAAGTTTGTAATTGTGTAGTAGACAAAGTGGCATGCTTATTTCTCCACTCTTTAGCTGTTGGGTATGTGTGTTCCTGCAGCCGTCCGATATTCAAACATGCATCTAGATGTCTATAGTTCTTAAAGGAAAATGTGCACCCAACAGGAAGTGGTGTGGATAAAGAACATATATGTGCTGATGTTTTCAAGAATATATACCACGGACTACTCCGGGTCTAGTCCTTACATAGAACCAGACCTGACTACTGTTAGCCTCACAGTGTCTCCCCAAAAAACGGTTCATAGGCAAGAGGTGGGACAGAGTGTTTTGTGACTCTTGTAAATACTTGGTTTAGGATTTAATGTAGAAAAAAAAAATCTTACTTAATCTGTGCCTTTCTTCCTGTAGATCTGGCTTGCCCCTGATCAGCCTGAGTCTGATCTGAAGATTTTGGTGTTTAAGGCATTAAGAACATAGCCTGAATTGTTCATGGTGAGTGTACCTTAGAGTAGTAAGCCTCAGACTATCATCTGGCATTTGATTTTAACATAAGTATCTCGGGTCTAGGGGTATCAGTAAGGGCTAAATCTACGTCCTCGGTTTAAGCAAGTCCCTGATCCCCAGTGTGTACACATACACACATTCTACACATACGTTTGTAATTCTACTTCCATGAGGAAAAACCTGTTTTCTTCAGACTTAAACTGGGTTGAATAAAAGTAAGACCATGTTGTTTTTACATAAAACACAGTATTTTTCGATAAGCTCTTGAACTCGCAGTGGAAGGCCTTCTGTGGTGGTTCTGAAATTACTTTGTTTTAAAAATATGTCTATACTTAACCAAGTACAGGTTGAACCTAAGTCCAAAATGTTCAAACTCTGAAGCTTTTTGAAGGGCAATAAGAAGCCATAGATGAAAATTCTGTGCTATGAAGTTTTGTTGAGAATATTATTTGAGAAAACAAAATAAACAAAAGAATATTATTTGAGGCAGGCAAGAGGAAAGATCTCTGAGTTCAAGGCCAGCCTGGTCTACAGATCCAGTTCCAAGACAGCCAGGGTTACCCAGAGAAACCCTGTCTCGAAAAAGAAGTATTTTTTGAAATAGTATATAAATTACCTTCATGCTGTATGTGTAAGGTATATATAAAATAACAACTAGTTTTGGAGTTGGGCTTGGCCTACCATCTTCAATTTATCTCATTATGTGTATGCACGTATTGCAAAACCTGGAGGAAAAAAAATCTAAAACTTGAAACACTTCTGGTCCCGAGCATTTCAGAGAAAGGACACTCAACCTGTACATCTGTTGACTTTTAACTGGATGGCTGGAAGTCTGGCATCCTATGAGCATAAAGCCACTCATCACTGTCTTCCCAGAGGTCTTGGGGGTCAGATTACACCTAGAAACTCATCCAGGAGTGGCTCAAAACTACTATGGAGAAACTAGAGGCCAACACAGAACCATTGTGGCAGTGGTGCCCTCTCTAGTTCTTCAGTGGTGGCTTGTCTCTTCTCTCAAGGAAGTACAGTGCCCAGCCCGGTGTTATTGTCAAGTCCTCCACACCTGAAGTCAGGTCTTGAGGAATCTTTTTTTTTTTCCCTGCATTTGTGGTGTATGTATACACATCTGCATGTGTGTGCATGCATGCTGGTGCATGTATGTGGCCATTCCCTCGGAGACCCCAAAGCTGGCGAGACAGGCATCTTCTTTGATTGATGTCTGCTTTGTCCACTGGGACAGGATCTCTCAATTCAGCCTGGAGTTCACTGTTTAGCTAGCAGAGCCAGCCACCTTGACACCGTCTCAGAATTACAGGTGGCCGCCATGGGCTGGACTGAGTCTCCATTGTTGGGCTGTTTATCTGTCTTAACAGAGTGAACGTTTCCTGGATTTAATTACTGGATCTTACAAGCTGTAGGATGTTGGGCTGCTTCCTAACTTCTTTTAGAAATTGAGGACACCACCTACCCAATAGGACATTAACATTAAGTGATATTAAGTGAATTGAGCCACCTAAAACTTGGAGAGTAGTACATGGTCTATATTTTGTGAAAAGCTGCCATTGTCATTATAACCAGGGAACTATTAATAAACAGAAAGTAATTTAAAATTGCATTATGGAAATCCCTTGTCTGGGGTTGTTTTGTTTGTTTGTTTTGTTTTGTTTTTTTACCAGTTTGGGACCATCTTTAACAGACTTTCTAAATTATCAGGTTCCAAATATTCACGATATGTCTAAATTTTGCATAGGGTGTACTAGGTTCATATTAAACACCTTTAAAATTTCCTTTGCAGGAGTTTTTCATCAGTATGTCTGAAACCATAAAATATAATGATGATGATCATAAAACGCTGTTTCTGAAAACACTGAACGAACAGCGCCTGGAGGGAGAATTCTGCGACATCGCCATCGTGGTTGAAGATGTAAAGTTCCGAGCCCACCGGTGTGTCCTCGCCGCCTGCAGCACGTACTTTAAGAAGCTTTTCAAGAAGCTAGAAGTAGACAGCTCGTCCGTCATAGAGATAGATTTCCTCCGCTCTGACATATTTGAAGAGGTGCTGAACTACATGTACACCGCCAAGATTTCCGTGAAAAAGGAGGACGTCAACTTGATGATGTCGTCCGGGCAGATTCTCGGTATCCGGTTTTTGGATAAACTGTGTTCTCAGAAGCGCGATGTGTCTAGTCCGGATGAAAGTAACGGCCAGTCGAAGAGTAAGTATTGCCTCAAACTAAACCGCCCCATCGGAGACGCTGCTGATGCTCAGGACGATGATGTGGAAGAAATCGGGGACCAAGATGACAGCCCTTCTGATGACACGGTAGAGGGCACTCCCCCGAGTCAAGAGGACGGCAAGTCTCCCACAACCACTCTCAGGGTTCAGGAAGCAATTTTGAAAGAGCTGGGGAGTGAGGAAGTTCGGAAAGTGAACTGTTACGGCCAGGAAGTGGAGTCCATGGAGACTCCCGAATCCAAAGATCTGGGCTCTCAGACCCCTCAGGCCTTAACCTTTAATGATGGGATGAGCGAAGTAAAAGATGAACAGACTCCGGGCTGGACCACGGCGGCCAGCGACATGAAGTTCGAGTACTTGCTCTACGGTCACCATCGAGAGCAGATCGCCTGCCAGGCGTGTGGGAAGACGTTCTCCGATGAAGGCCGGCTGAGGAAACATGAGAAGCTCCACACCGCTGACAGGCCGTTTGTCTGTGAGATGTGCACAAAAGGTTTCACCACCCAGGCCCACCTGAAAGAACACCTAAAAATCCATACAGGGTACAAACCCTACAGCTGCGAGGTGTGCGGAAAGTCATTCATCCGCGCCCCAGACCTGAAGAAGCACGAGAGGGTTCACAGCAACGAAAGACCATTTGCGTGTCACATGTGTGACAAAGCCTTCAAACACAAGTCTCACCTCAAGGACCACGAGAGAAGACACAGAGGGGAAAAGCCTTTTGTGTGTGGCTCCTGCACCAAGGCCTTCGCCAAGGCCTCAGACCTGAAGAGGCATGAGAACAATATGCACAGTGAGAGGAAACAGGTCACCCCCAGTGCCATCCAGAGTGAGACAGAACAGTTGCAGGCCGCAGCCATGGCCGCTGAGGCTGAGCAGCAGCTGGAGACAATTGCCTGTAGCTAGAGGTGATGGGTTAGGAACACTGGGCCTGGGAGGTGGATGCTAAGATTGCATTGGCTGTAGTCAGTGAACACCTTTGACCGCTTTGTGGCAATTTACAGCGTTGTGCTGGCTGGACCTAAGACAGTGCGCACTCCGGTTAGGTGATTCTCAAATTTCTCAAGGCAGTTATGTTCCTACGTTCTGACCAAACAGTTTGCTTTTTTTATCTTTTGGTTTGTGTGTGCGTGTGCGTGTGCGTGTGTGTGTTGTCTAGTATTCATATTCCCAGTAAGCTCCCCTACCCTTCTTTATGGTTTTAATTTGAAATCTCCTTTGTCTGGTTTAAAATGAGTGGCTTCTGTTTCATTCTTAATTCCTCAACTCTTGCCAAGCTGGTGAGTGCACTGCACAGAGTCATGGAATAAATTGATTTCCTAGTCCCAGTATATGTGACTTATGTCAAAACAGCAGTTTTAATAACTGGATACAAGACCTTTATATGGATGCAGAAAATGTTGGCACGCGCTGACCCAGAACACTGCAGAAGTACAAAACCAAATTTGGAAAAATGGAATGGTTTTAGTTTTATATTTGGTTTGTGATTTTTAAATCTCTCTCTCTATATATATATATCATTGTTTCTCACTGTTCCTTGGACAAATAATGGTTGCTTTGCTGAAGTGTTCCTTCATCCATTACAATGGCCCCTGTACCCACCCCAAATGCTGCAGGTCATGTATACCTCAGGATGAGTGAGACCACCAGGATGCTGGTGGTGTTGGGACTCAGTTTCCCTTTCATTCAGTGTGGCCATGCTGTCTGTGTGTGTCCGTGCAATGGACCAGCATCGACAGGAGAAGAGTCTGACACAAGGTTTTCACAGATACAAAAAACCCCTAGGTCTTGAAATCGTGACTGATTTCAGAAATGGTTTTGTATTTAAGATCAAAATTAGGACAAGCAGCAGCAATGTTTCTTCAAATGCGTTTTTGTAGTTTACAGATGGTCAGGCCTCGGGGTCTCTGCATCTCTGCAGCACTCAATTTCCCTTGGAGCAGATGCTTCCTTAAATACGTCTGAAACCCTTCACGTGTGTAAATAGTATTGTTGGTCTTATGTATTTCGAGAAAAGGGACAGCTGCATTTTTTTTCTTTCCTTTTTATTTTTTTTATACAGTGGATTAAAGTACCTTTCATTGGCAACACATATCAGACCCCTTTAACCAATATTAAAGACTATCAGACCAAATGTTTATGTTTTCCAAATATGTCTTATCACTGGTTGCAGTTTTCAATAGAAGCTGATTGCCCTGTCATAGCCATAAATCGGAATTATGAACTTTGTTTCAGATTGGGTGTACTAAAACGCTCCTTTGACTATTTCCTTAAGGATATATTGAAATGCCCACAGAGTTTGAATTATGTTCTGTAGGAAAGTGTAGACAGTTGTTTTAGGATGTGTACAGTTGTAGAAGGTGCCAACTTTAAAAGCTCATGTTTGGTTCTTAAGGTTTTCTTTTTAAAAAAAAAATGCATTAAAGTAATTTCGTTACATGGCCTGCTGTACTAACATCTGTTATTACTGTCGTGAGAAAAATTTTATTTTTAAAACCGGTGTCCATGTTGTGCCAGAGATTGTAGGATGGAGGGGAGGCTACCTTTAAATTTTTTTCTTTATTTATCGTTAAAATGTTTCAGCTTAAATTAATCTTTCCTGAGTGTTTTTTTTTCTGTTTTGAAGGCAATCCCATCAGTTCGTCTGTGCAGTTAGTAGGAGGGGCCGGACTGGTGATCCTAGGCTGTGTTAACCAAAGCAAATGTGAAATCAGCTGGCATCCTGTTGATAACTACTTCAACAAACCATATTTTGGGCCTTTGTTTTTGTATATAAAGATAATGATACACTCCTCTTGTTCTTGATCATTCTTTATACCACTGTTGTTAATGTCCAGATCTATACGCTACCATAGTCATGGTTTCATAGAGGGTCACACTCCTGATCTAAAATCAGTCCCTATAAAAAGCCTTGTGGACAGGTAATCATGTCATTGTGTCCCAATCTGAGAAAACAAAGTAGAATTCTGAATACTTCGTATTACATGTTTAGTGTTTGAACCTTTTTGTATTTGTGTTATAACTTCTACCATGGGTTCTGGGTTCTTATGGGAGTACCTGTTTTTATTTTTAGTGGTGGTGGACTCTTAAAATTACTTTCCTTGGCCCTGAACAGGAACAGTGCCTCTCTACATCCAGCTAACTCTAGTCATCCCTAAGGTAGGAGGGACCCACCCGCAGAGGCATGGCGAGTTCCTGCTGAGATGCGCTGGCCCCCAATCTGCAGTGTGAGCAGAAAGGAATTCTAAGCCGGGCAGTGGTGGCGCACAGCTTTAATCCCAGCATTTGGGAGGCAGAGGCAGGCAGATTTCTGATTTCGAGGCCAGCCTGCTCTACAAAGTGAGTTCCAGGACAGCCAGGGCTATACAGAGAAACCCTGTCTCAAAAATAAATAAATAAATAAATAAATAAATAAATAAATAAATAAAAAAGAAAGAAAGGAATTCTAAGCATAGGCTATCTTTCCATCAATACTTCAATACTTCTTCCTGTACACTATCTGTGTCCACAAACATTGTGTTGACCCCCTCATATTAGCATTGGTTTAGATGATAAATGCAAGGAATTGTAAGGAATTTCATGTAACTGTAAAATCAGCCAAGAAAATTAAGCATCCCCGGTGCACAGGCCTATCAACCCAGCCCCTCAGGAGGCTGAGGCAAGATCACAGGTTGACAGCCTGACTGGCTAAAGAGTGAGTTCGAGACCACCCTGACCAAATGACTTGACACTAGGGATATGGTACAGAGGCGAAGCGCTTGCTTATGTGCTGACGGATACACACAAATTGAAGCACCTTTTGAACTGCCCTGAGTGTGAGTTTAGAAAGTTTCTTCACCTTTCAGGTAAAAATGTGGCCTTTTTCCTCATTGCTTAACATGAAAATTAACACAACACTGAGCCCAGTATCCTGCTTTTTGGGTTCACCATGAGTAGTTCCTGTTGTACTGGTTCATTTTGGACATGTTATCAGTCGGTAACTTGGCTCACCTCAAACTCCAATATATGCCTGCCTCTGCATCCTTAGGGTTGGAACTAAGGATGTGCTAGCAAACTGCACCATATCAGGGATGTTCTCAGTGGATACAGAAACAAGATGCCCCCGCCCCCGCTCCCCACACCTGTCAATTCTATAATTGCTGGCTCTGCATTGTAGCCTGACACGTCTTTTTAAAGTGTTCACAACTGAGAATGTCTTAAGAAAGTTCTGTTTAATTGGCATTTATAAGCTGTCCATTCACAGCTTACATACTCATTCTAGAATTTTCTTTGGTTTCATAATCACACCTCATTTGCCCATTTTTAAGTAGGTCATTGGCGTGTAGTCAAGTGTATACATACACCCTGATGTGGTTGGCTTCCAAATCTACTCAGGGGACATAACAACACAGGCAGAATTGCAATTCTGAGAGCCACACATGAAGTTATCCATTTAGACAATATTTTTATATAAACCTTTCCCAAAGTGAATGTGTTTTAGACTACACTCAGTATTATCTGTCCTGGTTTACATAAATTCCAAGAATATCTGCTGTTTCTTCACTGAAGGGGTTAAGACTACCACCCCCGAATTTTGACTTTAGTCTGGAGTTACTGCTTGCTTTCTTTCGAGGATGTTATCAATAACCTTCCAGGAGGACACTTTATGTGGAGTCCGATTAGTGTCCATTAACAATACTGGCTGAATGTCTGCTATTTACTGAGCTAGGCATTGGGCTAGGTACTGAGAACCCAGCAGGAGTGGGACTGACCGGCTTCCTACTGTCCAGGAACAAAGGCCTCACCTATGCATGCTCACAGAATTCTACACCTGTGAAGATAGTATGTATCATCCAAATGTGCAAGATGCTTTTCAATTTGGGAGTGTATTAATACACTTCATAGAACTTGGTTTCCTTCTAAAGTTAACTAAGGGCTTCATTCTGTTCTCATGACGTTTAGTGGTATCAAAACCAGCCAGCAAGATGACTCAGGTAAAGGCACGTCCCATTGGGCCTGAGGATCCGAGCTTGATCCCCAGGGTTCATGTGGTAGAACACTTACTGTCCTCGGACTCCGTGATGCTATAGCATTCCCACACACACATGCACACAATAAGTGTAACAAAATTCAAGGAATGTCTCTTAGGCAGTGGGTCAGATTCCAAACTGACCTTACCTGTCTTGCGTAATTCTAGAACCTGTCCCCAAACATGGAAGCCCACTGGCCAAATGCCATGAACTAGCTTTCTTCACAAGTGACCCAGGAAAGTCCCCACAATACCAAAGTCTATGCAGTTTGGGGCCAAAAACAGCTGTGAGGTTGGTCAGCTGTGCTTAGAGATCCTGCTGGCCTTCCCCCGCTCTTTAGTATAAGTCTTAGATTCTTAGATTCGCGTTCTACTTCTCTCCCTCACAAGCTCTGCTGCTCGAATGATCTTCTTTAAATGCTTTGGTCGAAATTTATTTTGAGACCAGAGAGAGATGGCTCAGTGTTCAGAGCACTGGCTGCTTTTCTGGAGGTCACAGGTTTAATCCCCAGCAGCTCACAACTGACTGTAACTCCAATTTGCAGCTGGGCAGGATGGCAACATGCCTTTAGCCTCAGAATGAGGGAGGCAGAGGCAGGAGGATCCCTGAGTTCAAGACCAGCCTGCTCTACAGAGCAAGTTCGAGGCCAGCCAGGGTTACACAGAGAAACCCTGTCTTGAAACACCAACAAATATATATATATGTTTGATTCCCTATTCCCTGCCCAATTTATATCATTCTTTTGTTTTGTTTTGGTTTGTTTGGTTGGTTGGTTGGTTGGGTTTTTGGTTTTTTTTTTTTTTTTTTTTTTTTTGGTTTTTTGAAACAGGGTTTCTCTGTATAGCCTTGGCTGTCTTGGAACACACTCTTAGACCAGGCTGGCCTCGAACTCAGAAATCCGCCTTCCTCTACCTCCCAAGTGCTGAGATTAAAGGCGTGCGCCACCACGCCTGGCTCACTTTATATCATTCTTATTTCAAAAAATATAAAGAAATGTAACCTTGGAATTAAATATAATTGCCATAATGTATCATTGACAGAATGTCAAAGACAGAAGGCGAGCATTTGGTGAGCCTGATCACGGTTCACTGTTAGCGTATTGACACGTAATTGAACAGAGCATATGAGCACCATTCTCCTAAATCCAGGAATTCTTTGGCTATGCTGTTCTTGCTACAATCTCCTCACCAACAGGAAGTGCTCTGGATCAGTAGGTACTGGAGTGAACAAGATGAAGGTCTGAGTACCCACTGATAGATATAATGTGGCTCTTCGAAAAGAGAAATGAAAAAACAAGAGACAATTTGTTTTAGAGACTCCATAATTAATCATGTCCGCCAAACTTCTGGAAGCTATGAGATAATGGGACCTTCGGATACTACATTAAAAATGTCCAGAACCCAGTTGAAACTTTGGTCATAGGTAACCTGCAACTAGGCTGTATGTTGATGAATGTCTCCGGTATCCATGGCTAGCTTACTTGTCCACGCTGTGAGATAACTACTATTCTTAGTAGGTTTTATTTGGGGGGCAGGTGGTGTCATGGTTTGAATATGCTTGTCCCAGGGAGTGGCACTATTTGGAGGTGTGGCCTTATTGGAGTAGGTATGTCACCATGGGTGTGGGCTTTAAGACCCTCATCTTAGCTGCCTGGAAATCAGTATTCTGCTAGCAGCCTTCAAATGAAGATGTAGAACTCTCAGCTCCTCCTGCACCATGCCTGCCTGGATGCTACCATGCTGCTGTCTTGATGATAATGGACTGAATCTCTGAATCTGTAAGCCAGCCCCAATTAAATGTTGTCCTTTATAAGAGTTGTCTTGGTCATGGTGTTTTTTCACAACAATAAAACCCTAACTAAGACGGGGGTTCCCTCTAGATCCGCATACCATCTGCAAACCTTTGTTTTGAGATAGGGTTATATGTAGCCAAGGCTAGCACAAACATAATGTATAGCTGTGAATGACTTGGCAATCCTGAGGGTTTTTTTCTCTCTCTGCTTTCCAAGTGATATAATTACAGACATGTGCTGCCACGCCAGGCTACCATTTGTGCCTGGAAGAGGAGGAGGAGGAGGAAGAAGAAGAAGAGGAGGAAGAAAGGCTGAGACCTTGGTTCTTTTACTTGTCTCAATTATAAGCAACCAGAAATACATCTGTTTGGTTTATATAAAGCTTTGGCTCTTTGTAAAACTCTAGCACAAGTGGATATGATTCAGATTTGTCTTCAAGTTCGCCATATATGATTTTTCTGCTCATTCTCGTCCAGTGTGTGGTCCAACCTTGTTCCATGACAAGTGAACTTTCACACAGCCATTGTACTTCTGGATCTGAAGTTTTTGCAATTGTAATTGTCTTCTTTCTATGACTACACTTGGAAGATATTTGTACAAGTTACAAAATCAGTGTGGTATTTGGAGTATAAGCCTTGGTCTGTGAGAACTGGTCTGAGTTCTGCCTCTGAGTAAGTGGTGTTGGGGAGAGCGGCTTTCCAGATTTAACTAACTCATGAAATGGAATAATAACATAGGAATCACATAGAATACCTGGTGCCATGGTCTGGATATGGTTTGGATACCTCCTCAGATAGTGGCAGAGTGGAGCTCCAGACAATGGGACTGCTACTGAATGTGGTGAGCGTCTGTTACTGTGGCAGCTCCCTAGAGAGCTCAGACATGGGAGCATGCATGCATTTGGGCTGACAGTTTTACAGTTTCTGCCATGGTCACTTGTCTCTATTACTTCAGGTCTGTGGCCCCACAGGCAATCCTGGGGCCATGAAATAATAGCCTCACAGCAGGCATGAAGTATGGAGGTGTGTTGGTGACTCAGGCTCAGGGGTTTCAATAACCTCTTCCACGAAAGGCTCCAGTGATATACCTCCCTTCCACCAACCCCAGAGCCTAAAGCTTCATCCATTCCCAAGAGCACTATTGGTGACCAACCTATAAGCCTTTAGGGGACAAAGAGCATAGAAATAGCCCACCTCTCTAAAAAGTTCCTGCTTTGAAAAGTGATTAGGTTCAGGCAAGGCTCCATGATAGGATTCATACAGCTTTATACAAAAGGGGAGGGGTGTCATAGAGACATGCATACATGCACACAAGCACATGCTCCCTGTCTTTTGCCATATGAGGCCTTGTGATGATTTCTCAGCAAGAAAGACATCGTGAGCCAAAATCAACTCCTTTTCTTTAGAATTTGATCGTTTGGTGATATTGTGTTATTGACAACAGAAAATAGATTATATTCGTGGGGGAGACACTCCAGCTGCGAGCATGAGCCTCCACCATCCTAGATCGGTTCCTTTGTCCCGAAGAAACAGAATACACTTGGGCCTTTAGGACTGTCTCGGTTATTTCCACTGCAAGCCCATTCTTCTGCAATTATTTGGCTTATCCTCCAGGAACTTTTTAATGAAACCACTTGAAAATGTCCAGACCTCTCAGTCCAAACAGCGCTAACCGTGATCGTTTAAGAGGGGGCGCTGCTGAGAGCAGGCAGGTCACCCCTGTACTCGGAAATGAAAAGATTCCACAAGTGGCCACAGCTCCCAGCAAAAGACCTCACTTGGTGTGGTCGGGTGTCTTAGCCCAGGCTTTCCGACCACTGCTTTGAGAACGCATACTTCCTGGCTGCCAGCAAGGAGGTAGACAGGCCATGGGAACAGTTGAGGATGTTTTGGTGTTTTGTTTTGTTTGGCTGCCTCCGCCTTTATGCAGTGGTTTCTTAACCTTTTCCATTCGGGGCCAGAATCTAGCAAGCCACAGTTGTTACCCCGCCCCCCCCCAACCCCCCCCCAACCCCCCAACCCCCCCCCCAACCCCCCACCCCCCCCCCCCGTGCAAATAGTCGCACTTTCACTTTCTCTTATCTTGCACAACAAACAGCAACTGTTTCTGTTGATAGAATTCACTATCCCTTGCTACACGCACGCGGGCACAACTCTTTGGAGCCATTTGGACCCAGTTTTTTTAAAAGAGAAAAACAAAACAAAACAAAACAACAACAACAACAAAAAACCATATAGGTTTTGTAAACATTCATGATAATGTGCTGAAATATGTTGGTCCTACTATGTGCTACTGCTCCCCCAACCACTCCTCCACCAAACAATAAATAAAAACAGGAAAAGTAGTTTGTTAAGTTTGTTTGTTTGTTTGTTTTGCTTTACATAATTGTAGTTCAAACCCTATTATGCCAAAATAAAATAGGCAGGGTTCAGTTTTACTTTGCTGTCCCACAGAGCAAACTGGAGAGAAGTGGAGAAACAGACACACTAAATGGAGAGATTTATGATCCTTACCGGAGTAAAATAGTTAACAGAAATTGGAGACCATCTCCTTTGGCTAGAATGAGTATGGCTTCTTGAATTTCAGTTATTTTAGTTGCTAACTTAGGTGTTCATCTCAGTCCCTCTAAGAACAAGCGTACTTAGTTTATTTTACTCAGTTATTCAGACAGACAGACAGACAGACTGTTATTTCCTTCCTGTGGAGAGCCTTCCCTTGCCTCTCAGGCATGGACATTCCTGTTCCTCTTGAGGCAAGGACTGTGGGACAGGCTTGTGTTAAAGATTCCGCAAAGCTGGTCAGCTGATCCAAAACCCCGTGATGATGGCCAAGTGACCTTGAACTGTCTTTAGCTCCTCCGTAGCCACTTGTTGATCTAAACTTTGTGCCTTTCACAGGATCCCCAGCTCAAGGCTAAGACTGTCAGCAGACCCTACATGAAACCTCCAAGGAGGTTTTTCTGCTGTATGGTAACCCTCGGACCTGGTAACATTTCCATCAATACCTTCCCAAAGTGTCTTGATTTGTTGCTCTCTTTTGGTCTGTAATTGTAAAAACCCCCAGAGAATTGTTACACAGTTGTGACTTAGCGTTGGCTGTCATCTGAATCCGTGTCCTCGAGTTCTGATCATTCATATTTGACTTGAGAGTAAGCTTAGTCCCTTAGGCTAGAGCTAAAATACAGACACCTGTGTGTTGTTATTTTTTCTGGTCAGGATTCATTGTTCACGGTTATTGTTTACTCGCTGTTTTAACTGAGATGTTTAGCATACTACTGCAAGCACGAGGGGCACACCTAAAACTGTATGACTGGTGCTAGCTCTCCTGCCATGAGGCTGCAGCTTTTGAGCACCCACATTTAAGTTGTTCCCTTCTGCACTGTTCTAGATCTCCATTCTTGAGCTGGGGTCCCTTGTGTGGTTCCTAGACTTCCTCCCTGTGTTTGGACGGAACCCATCCTCCAACAGGGGTTCAGCAGCCTCACTTCAGCTTTCACACCTAACTGATGATGGCTGGCTTCTAAACTGTAAGGGGGAAAAAAAAACTCTGCCAGGGTGTGAACAATTCCTTGCCTTTACACAGAGGGTTCTTGGACAGTTCTAATGGTACCAGGTTAAAACAAACAGGTCTAGAAGAGTTCCTGATTAGCCAGAGTTCTGAAAGGACCTGAAACCCCATCTCCTGGCATGCTTGAATTTCAAAGGTGAGATTTAACAACAGGGTCTTTAAGCCTTCACACTTTACACTTCAAATGATTGTTAATGCCTTTGTCTTTACACTTCAAATGATTGTTAATGCCTAAAGAGTCTTTGTGTCCCTCCAGAGGGGAGGGGGACAGTGGTGCATCTCACAGATTAACCATTTCAGGCCCTGTGCTGAGTGGCAGGGTAGACAGCACTGGCTGTAGTAGTAGATGTCATCTACTCTAGGATATCTGGCAGTCAGAGCTGTAACTACAGAATAGTGTTCAGTATTAAATCGATACTCAGTTAGGTATTGGTATTATGTGATCTAAGTGTGGTGGACAGACTGGAATCCCAGTCCAGGACTTCAGTCCTGAGGCCAGGCTCTGGTGACGAGTGAAACACTCTCTGGAAAATCCAAATGAACAAAAATCATAAGCCCCTCTTCAAATTTCCAAAATTTCCCGAGATGTCTGAAATCATTTGAATTTCTGATATTTGCTTTCTGTGTATTTTTCTTTCTTTAAAGCTCCAAGAAAGCCAGCCACAGTGGCGCTTGCCTTTAACCTCAACCCTGCGAGTTCCAAGAAACCATGGTCTACCCATGAGCTCCAGGTCACCTAGGGCTACAGAATAAGACCCCATCAAAATAAATAGATAAATAACAACAAGCTGGAGGAAACCCTATGTAGTGATGGGGGCTTGTAGTCCCATCTACTGGGGAAGCTAAGACAGGAGGAATCAGAGCCTAGGAGTCCAAAAGTTTGGGGCTCACTTGAGAACAAGAGACCTTGCTCCAATTAACCAGTAGAATAAAACTACAGGGTAGGTGTGTGCACAAGAGTGTGAAGACCGGAGGACAACATACCAGCTGTTATCCCTCAGCTACTGTCCACCGTGGGTGTCTTATAATATTTTAATTCAACAAGCACCGAATCCAGAAGCTCAATCCACAAGGCTGGATGTCTCCGCTGGTCTGCTGCACACACCAGAATCCTGAAGAAGGAAGCTCTAATTCTAGCGAAAGGAATGGACTTTGCCAGTCTGAGTGAGGGTGAGCAGGCAGACTGCAAGCATCCTTCTTCCATGTCTTTTATATAGAGAGCCACCAGAAGGTGTGCCCCAAATTTAAGGTAGATTGTTCCACCTCAAAAGATCTGGATTTAGGGTGACTCTTCCCACTTCAAATAATCCGGTCAAGAAAAATCCCTCACAGGTGAACCTAGGATCTGGGGCTTTAGTTAATTGCAGATGTGGTCAAGCTGAGAGCCTTGAGATGTGTTCATAGCCGATGCACCTATGAACTAAGCCTGTTGTAATTGTTTAGTATTTAAAGTAGCTTTCAGTCATTACAGTCTTAACATTTGTCTTTATTATACTTTATTTTACTGTTTAATTTTCTAGGCTCGTATAAGTCCCATAAGAAAAAAACATGTGTGTACATACAAATCTGATTAATGTTTACTTTCTTTTCTTTTTTTTTTTTTTTCCAGACAGGGTTTCTTTGTGTAGTCCTGGCTGTCCTGGAACTCACTCTGTAGACCAGGCTGGCCTCGAACTCAGAAATCCACCTGTCTCTGTCTCCCAAGTGCTGGGATTAAAGGCATGAACCACCACTGCCCTGCTAATGTTTACTTTCTTAAGTATAGAAGCTATACATTCCCTTAGAGGGTGAGGTTAAATAATTTTTTAAAGGGCATTAGTAGTTCATTTGTAAAAAACGAAGATGGTGATTTTCAAATTCATGCCAACGTGTTCATGTAATAGATTTTCTTTAGAATCCCACATACATTTGTCCTGTGGGGAAAAAGAAAGTTGTATGCATGACACGAGCAAGCTCACTCTCCTCAGGAGTGGGAACCTGACGAGTGTTCTGCTGTCTGACCAGACCAAGCTATGTTTCAGAACAGAGACAAGACCTCAGCCAAGAGTTTGACTAGGAAACTAATCAGCGTGACCAACAAAACTAAACAGTGGGGCTGATGTGGGTCTGAGAAGCATCTCCGAGACAGTGAATCAAGAGACTTGCCACTGGCCTATCTCCTCTGGCCTCAGTTGGGGGCAGAGTGAGGTGGACCAGCTTCTGGACCAGTGCACTCTAGAACATTCTGTTTCAGAAGTTTGAGGAAATAGAAGTCAAGACAGCTAATAACTGATTAACCCTTGATACGTCAAGGGAAAACCAGAGCTAGAACAGTACCTAAAGCGTAAAAGCTGATTTTTATCTAAGCCTCCTGCAGTAGTAGATAAGAGACCTCAGTACTGAAGTGAACTCAGTTTGACCACTGCTTTCGGAGGTGTGAGTTTACACAGGACCAGGAAACAGGCTAGGGACAGAACATTCTAGGACAAGCGGTGTCCAAGTGAGGAGAACTCCAGGAGTTTGCAAAGCAAGGGGAGGGTCGCGTGGGAACACCAGAGAAGGAGCTATCACCCAGCAAAGGTTATCCTTACCATTCTGATAATGCATATCACAACTAAATCTGTAGGCATGAATTTCCAGATTGTGTTTCATGTCTTATATAAATTGTAAAATGTCTTCCGTCAAGGCAGAGATGGAAAATTTCTCTATTCTCCCAGTTCTGGCCAATACTGTAAATACAATTTTAAAAACCAACCCCTATTCCCCATTTTTGTTGTTGTTTTCCAGTGGAGCAGCAAGCAAGGAATTTTGTCTAAACCCAGCAAGTAGATTCTTGCTTGAGCCGGGACAGACAGATGGCCATCCCCTGGGGGTTGGTGATTCTATGCTTGGGGATTCTTGAGAGACTGGCTTGGTAAGGCTCTTTACAAGGAAGTGCACAGGACCTAGGAGAAGGGTCAAGGGTCAGGAGACTGACCTCAGTGTGGTCAAATTGATGTAGGAGAAACTCAAAGTAATAGAATTGCCATCATAAAAGACCTTCTAATAGATGTGCTTATGAGACATTAAATCACACAAAGTAGAATTTAGCTAAGGGAACACCGCCTCCAAAATACCACAAAGAGAAGCCAGCCTGTTAGAGACAAGGGAACTTTTTAATGCTAGTATATAATCACTTGTTCACCAGGACTTATTAGGCCCATCCCCAAAGAGCATGCCTCCTGTCATGCTCAAGGGGGCAGCAGACTGTCAAAACAAATGTGAAGTCCTGGGTTACCATAAAACCCACAGTTCCCTCCTTGAGAAAGTATGGGCAAGATAACTCTGGGCAACAGCTATTCAAAAAGAACAACACAGGCATACTTAAGAAATACTGTAATATTTTTGCTGTGTAAATCTACTATTTGCCAAAACGGCCAGACATGCAGTCTCCTGTCTCTGTTTAAATTGTTTAAAGTGTAACTTGGGGCCAGGATCTAAAAGAGATCTAGAGATGACCGTGTATGTAAAATACAGAAGTCTACGACAGTGTATGGTGTGTCAACTTGACAGAAGCTAGAGTCATCAGAGAGGAAGGAGCCTCAGTTGAAGAAATGTCGCTGTGAGATCCAGCCATAAGGCATTTTCTCAATTAGTGATAAATGGGGGAGGGCCTAGCTTATTGCAGGTGGTGCCATTCATGGGCTGGTGGTCCTGGGTTCTATTAGTAGGCAGCTTGAGCAAGCCAGTAAGCAACACCTCTCTATGGCCTTTAGATTAGCTCCTGCCTCCAGGTTCCTGACTTGTTTGGAGTTCCTGTCCTGACTTCCTTTGATGATGAACAGTGATATGGACATGTAAGCTGAATTAACCCTTTCCTCCCCAACTTGCTTTTTGGTCATACATAGTGTTTCATTGCAGCAATAAAGATCCTAGGACAGTATATATAAGTTATTACAATTTTCTACTCAGGGCCAGCTGTTCCTTGGGCATTGACCCCAGGCAGACAAGTGCTATTAAAGAGATGTAAGTGAGCAGAGTGGTTTCTCACTGGGAAGGTGTGTTATTTCTAAAACAAAGTAAGGACCCCTAGTCAGATGGAAGTCAAACATCTCTGTGGAATCGCCAGTTGGCCAGACTGGGTTATTCATTTTCAAGGAGTGACTGTGCTCTTCTGCCCCTAGAAGAACATTATCACATTGTGCACAGTGAGCATCAACTGAATGAAATATTCAAGAGCAGCAAAATGCAAATCAGACATAAAATAGGAAAATATCTGTACTACATTTATGCATCACAACAGACACTGGCTTGCTCTGTAGAAAGGGAAGCCTTCACAGAGCTCACACTCATCCTGGCATCACTAAAACCACGACCTGGCCTTGCTTGTCTTCGTTCCAGTGACTGTCGCATCCCCTCTACCACCACAACTTTATTTCTTCGAGAATGGTTTTGTAGAACTCGCTAAATATATACAAAACTAATCTAATATAATCTAGCCTACGGAATTCTGAAATAGCCAAAGAACTTGAGGTGGGACTTTGCCCTTACAGTACGAGGAACAACTTCATCACAGATGCAACCCTTCGTCATGGTCACTGAGGTGAGGGGTACACATAAAAATAAAACCAAAGCTGTTCAAAAGAATAATTTTAGTTTGGAAGGTAAAACAGACATTGTATTGTAAAATAATGTCCTTTCATTTTCAATTAATAGAGTTGGATTTTAACACTTGACTTTTTTTTTTTTTAGATGCACAAAAAATTATTTTAGAGGCTACAGAGATGGCTCAGTGTGATCTTCCAGAGGGCATGAGTTTGACTCCTGTCAGCCATAGCAGGTGGCTCACAATAGCTTTCAGCTGCTATACTAGGAGCCAATGCCCTCTGGGTGGTCTCCAAGAACACCCAGGTACACACATGTGTCACACACTCATTCAGACACACACAAATACAAAATGAAAACAAAATCTAAAAACTTATTTTACTAGTATATACTAGGACATCCATTGTGCATAGCATACATGCTATATTCATGGTGCATAGTAATGGGTTGAATGGAATATTTTGTTCAAGTAATATAATATACTTTGAGCATTTACACCTCAACACACACACAGACACATACACACAGACACACACACACACAAAGAGAACAAAGTGCCATAAGGTGATATCCAAGTCAGTTTTATACAATATAAATTTATGAGTTAATTTTGCTTATTTTTTTTTTTAGATGGGGCTTCATTATGTAACTCTGTCTGTCTTGAAACTCTCTCTGTGGACCAGACTGGCCTTGAGTTCACAGAGCTCTGCTTGTAGGATTAAAGGTGAGTGCCACTTGATCTAGCTTTATAAAAGTTACTATTTGTGTTTTAAATATATAGTTTTGATTTGTTGGGTTGAGTCAAGATTTCACTGCACAGCCAAGTCTGTCTCTAAACTTGCCACCCTCCTGTCTTGGCTTCCTCAGTGTTGGGATTAGAGGCAAAAACTACCCAACCTGGGTATTAAATAACTTTTCTAAGTTTGCCATTCAGAAGTAAATTTTTATTATAATAAGACATCACTGTCATTCACAATGTATAATACTAACTTTTTTTTCCTAAATTCATGTCTACATTATTCTTTGTGGTACTAGAGATTGTCCTTTGGCCCCGGGCATGGTACTTTGTGTAGGCTTCGACTTTTCAAAATTGACTTTTAATAAGGGTTCTCAAATGCTTCAACCCCCTTCTAGACCACCACCCAAAGGTAGGGTAGAAAAGATGGTAAACAGGACAGAGAAATGTGGACCTGTTTAGAGCTGTTTTTGAGGGGTGATTCTAGTCTCTGTTTATCAGGATAACATCAGTTCAGTTCAGTAGTGTCAGGATACCAAACACAAATCTGCAGCAGTGGCATGATCCAGCAGAAACTGCCAGGCCTCCGCCAAATTAGAACCAGTCAGCAAGACCGACCAGGACCAGCCAGGATGCCAGGAAAACCTTCTCTGCTGTGCTTCTCTCAACAAAGCGAAGATCAACAAAGGCAGGAGACCAACTAAGCATGACAAGGCTAGCTATGCAAGCATGCTATCACTGTCTGCTGAGTCCTATTTATATCCTCTCCAAATGTCACGTGTTCTTCCACAGGTTTTACATGTCTGTATCACATGATATATCCAGAAACTTCCACTTCAGCTTTGCCATAGAATAACCCTAGGCCCAGGCATAATAGTTGATTGCATAGTTTCTTCTCTTGTTATCTACTCCTTTACCAAATTGTATTCTTTTATCTTTTTTCCTTTGGTTCATTATTTTTTTTTTAATTGACCTCTCTGTCTACCTGCTTCTCCCTGTATGAACTACCCATTTCCCTGTTTTGAGACAGTCTCATTATGTAGTCCAGGATGTGCTTGGATCCCAGATCCTCATTCCTCAGACTTCTAAATGCTGGGATGCCATCATAAAAGAAGCCAAGCCTGTACTTCTTTTAAAGGCTTAATACAATTATGTTTATCAAACATGAACGGTTGCATCCTCCTTTTAAAAAAAAATTATGTCTAATTAATTAATTAATTAATTAATGTGAGTATGTGTGTGTTTGAGTGATGTTTGCCATAGCGTTTGTGTAGAGGTCAGAGGACAACTTACAGGAGCGGGTACTATCCTATTATGTATGTTCCAGGCACTAAGTAATTAATGTAAAAATATTCATAGTCCCTAGTGAAATAGAAGCAGTAAAGTCTCCCAACCAAAACAAACCCAGAGACAGATGTATTTTTTTTTTCTGTGCTGTTTTTTTAAATTAGGTATTTTCTTATTTTACATTTCAAATGCTATCCCAAAAGTCTCCCATACCCTCCCGCCCCCACTCCCCTACTCACCCTCTCCCACTTCTTGGCCCTGGCGTTCCCCTATACTGAGGCATATAAAGTTTGCAAGACTAAGGGGCCTCTCTTTGCAGTGATGGCTGACTAAGCCATCTTCTGATACATATGCAGCTAGAGGCACGAGCTCCGGGGGGTACTGGTTAGTTCATATTGTTGTTCCACCTATAGGGTTGCAGTTCCCTTTAGCTCCTTGGGTGCTTTCTCTAGCTCCTCCATTAGGGGCCCTGTGTTCCATCCAATAGCTGACTGTGAGCATCCACTTCTGTGTTTGCCAGGCACTGGCATAGCCTCACAAGAGACAACTATATCAGGGTCCTTTCAGCAAAATCTTGCTGGCGTATGTAATGGTGTCTGCATTTGGAGGCTGACTATGGGATGGATCCCCGGGTGTGGCAGTCTCTACATGGTCCATCCTTTTATCTCCAGCTCCAAATTTTGTCTCTGTAACTCCTGTTTTGTTCCCAATTCTAAGAAGGGACAAAGTGACCACACTTTGGTCTTCGTTCTTCTTGAGTTTCATGTGTTTTGCAAATTGTATCTTGTATCTTGGGTATTCTAAGTTTCTGAGCTAAAATCCACTTATCAGTGAGTGCATATCATGTGTGTTCTTTTGTGATTGGGTTACCTCACACAGGATGATACCCTCCAGGTCCACCCATTTGCCTAGAAATTTCATAAATTCATTCTTTTTAATAGCTGAGTAATACTCTATTGTGTAAATGTACCACATTTTCTGTATCCATTCCTCTGATTAGGGGCATCTGGGTTCTTTCCAGCTTCTGGCTATTATAAATAAGGCTGCTATGAATATAGTGGAACATGTGTCCTTATTACATGTTGGAAATCTTCTGGATATATGCCCAGGAGAGGTATTGCGGGATCCTCCGGTAGTACTATGTCCAATTTTCTGGGGAACTGCCAGACTGATTTCCAGAGTGGTTGTACCAGCTTGCAATCCCACAAACAATGGAGGAGTGTTCCTCTTTCTCCACATCCTCGCCAGCATCTGCTGTCACCTGAATATTTGATCTTAGCCATTCTGACTGGTGTGAGGTGGAATCTCAGGGTTGTTTTGATTTGCATTTCCCTGATGATTAAGGATGCTGAACATTTTTTCAGGTGCTTCTCAGCCATTCGGTATACCTCAGGTGAGAATTCTTTGTTTAGCTCTGAGCCCCATTTTTAATGGGGTTATCTGATTTTCTAGGGGCCACCTTCTTGATTTCTTTATATATATTGGATATTAGTCCCGTCTCTGATTTAGGATAGGTAAAGATCCTTTCCCAATCTGTTAGTGGCCTTTTTGTCTTATTGAGTGTGTCTTTTGCCTTAGAGAAGCTTTGCAATTTTATGAGGTTCCATTTGTCGATTCTCGATCTTATAGTACAAGCCATTGCTGTTCTATTCAGGAATTTTTCCCCTGTGGCCATATCTTCCAGGCTTTTTCCACTTTCTCCTCTATAAGTTTCAGTGTCTCTGGTTTTATGTGGAGTTCCTTGATCCACTTAGATTTGACCTTAGTGCAAGGAGATAAGAATGGATCAATTCGAATTCTTCTACATGATAACCGCCAGTTGTGCCAGCACCATTTGTTGAAAATACTGTCTTTTTTTCCACTGGATGGTTTTAGCTCCCACGTCAAAGTGAGCATAGGTGTATGGGTTCATTTCTGGGTCTTCAATTCCGTTCCATTGGTCTACTTGTCTGTCGCTATACCAGTACCATGCAGTTTTTATCACAATTGCTCTGTACTACAGCTTTAGGTTAGGCATGGTGATTCTACCAAAGTTTCTTTTATCATTGAGAAGAGTTTTTGCTATCCTAGGTTTTTTTGTTATTCCAAATGAATTTGCAAATTGCCCTTTCTATCGTTGAAGAATTGAGTTGGAATTTTGATGGGGATTGCATTGAATCTGTAGATTGCTTTTGACAAGATAGCCATTTTTACTATATTGATCCTTCCAATCCATGAGCATGGGAGATCTTCCATCTTCTGAGATCTTCTTTGATTTCTTTCTTCAGAGACGTGAAGTTCTTATCATACAGATCTTTCACTTCCTTAATTAAAGTCACACCAAGGTATTTTATATTATTTGTGACTATTGTGAAGGGTGTTGTTTCCCTAATTTCTTTCTCAGCCCATTTATCCTTTGAGTAGAGAAAGGCCATTGATTTATTTGAGTTAATTTTATATCCAGCTACTGCACTGAAGCTGTTTATCAGGTTTAGGAGTTCTCTGGTGGAATTTTTGGGGTCACTTATATATACTATCATATCATCTGCAAATAGCAATATTTTGACTTCTTCCTTTCTAATTTGTATCTCCTTGATCTCCTTTTGTTGTCGAATTGCTATGGCTAGGACTTCAAGTACTATGTTGAATAGGTAGGGAGACAGTGGGCAGCCTTATCTAGTCCCTGATTTTAGTGGGATTGCTTCGAGCTTCTCACTATTTACTTTGATGTTGGCTACTGGTTTGCTGTAGATTGCTTTTATCATGTTTAGGTATGGGCCTCGAATTCCTGATCATTCCAAGACTTTTATCATGAATGGGTGTTGGATTTTGTCAAATGTGTTCTCCATATCTAATGAGATGATCATGTGGTTTTTGTCTTTAAGTTTGTTTATATAGTGGATTACATTGATGGATTTCCATATATTAAACCATCCCTGCATCCCTGGAATGAAACCTACTTGGTCAGGATGGATGATTGTTTCGATGTGTTCTTGGATTCAGTTAGCGAGAATTTTATTGAGGATTTTTGCATTGATATTCATAAGGGAAATTGGTCTGAAGTTCTCTATCTTTGTTGGGTCTTTCTGTGGTTTAGGTATCAGAGTAATTGTGGCTTCATAGAATGAATTGGGTTTCTATTTTGTGGAATAGTTTGAGAAGAACTGGAATTAGGTCTTCTTTGAAAGTCTGATAGAACCCTGCACTAAACCCATCTGGACCTGGGCTTTTTTTTTGGTTGGGAGACTATTAATGACTGCTTCTATTCCTTTAGGAGATATAGGACTGTTTAGGTCATTAATCTGATCCTGATTTAACTTTGGTGTCTGTCTAGAAATTTGTCCATTTCATCCAGGTTTTCCAGTTTTGTTGAGTATAGCCTTTTGTAGAAGGATCTGATGGTGTTTTGGATTTCTTCAGGATCTGTTGTTATGTCTCCCTTTTCATTTCTGATTTTGTTAATTAGGATATTGTCCCTGTGCCCTCTAGTGAGTCTGGCTAAGAGTTTATCTATCTTGTTGATTTTCTCAAAGAACCAGCTCCTCGTTTGGTTGATTCTTTGAATAGTTCTTCTTGTTTTCACTTGGTTGGTTTTGCACCTGAGTTTGATTATTTCCTGCCTTGTACTCCTCTTGGGTGAATTTGCTTCCTTTTGTTCTAGAGCTTTTACGTTTGTTGTCAAGCTGGTAGTGTGTGCTTTCTCTAGTTTTTTTTTTTTTTAGAGGCACTCAGAGCTATGAGTTTTCCTCTTAGATATGCTTTCATCGTGTCCCATAAGTTTGGGTATGTTGTGGCTTCATTTTCATTAAACGCTAAAAAGTCTTTAATTTCTTTCTTTATTCCTTCCTTGAGACAGATGTATTTAGCACAGAATTCTACCAGACTTTCACAGAAGAATTAACACCAATACTCTTTAAATTATTCCACTAAATAGAATCTAAAAGAACATTACCCAATTCTTTTTACGAGGGCACCTATATCCCTGATACCTTAAACACACACACACTAAAAATTACATAACAATATTGTAAGCATAGATGCAAAAAATTACAATACTTATAAAGTGAGTCCAAGAAAATATAGAAAAGTTCATTCACCATGATTAAGTTGGCCCATCCCAGAGAGGCAGAGATGGTTCAATATACATAATTGATAAAACCCACCACATAAACAGACTGAAAGGCAAAACCACATGATGATTTTATTAGATACAGAAAAAGACTTTGCCAACATACATACTGTCCGAGGAAGTGGCACTATTAGAAGGTGTGGCCCTGTTGGAGTAGGTGTGTCCCTGTGGGTTCAGGGACTTTTCATTTAAAGTCAGTTGGAAGGGCTGTGAGCATAAAGTCTATGTAACTTGAATAGTCCATTATTAGTTGCTATAACAAAGTACTAGAGTCTGGATACATTATAAGGATAAGAGCATTCTAAAAGTCCAGGATTATATAACACTTTATTTTGCCTCTGGTGAAGTCCCATGGTTCTTTATATACCTGGTAATTTTTTTAAAACTGTTTATTTCTTTGGTTTGATTTAGGACATTGTAAATTGTACTTTATTGGACAAGATCATTCCATATCTCTTAAACAATATTAAAGTTTGGGATATGAATACTTTACTTAAAAGCAGTTTTTTTTTTTTTTTTTGGTTTTTGTTTTTGTTTTTGTTTTTGTTTTTTTGGCTTTTCGAGACAGGGTTTCTCTGTGTAGCCCTGGCTGTCCTGGAACTCACTTTGTAGACCAGGCTGGCTTCGAACTCAGAAATCCGCCTGCCTCTGCCTCCCATATGCTGAGACTAAAGGCATGTGCCACCACTGCCGGGAGGCAGTTTGATTTTTTAAGCCTTAGAACTTTCTAGTGTGTGGGGGGGACAGCACAGCCTTGATTCCGGGGTGAATGTGGCCCTTCTGAGGTAACAGCCTTTTGTGGATTCTCTGAACACTATCTCTGATGCGCTGAGACCCAGGGCTGCTATGCAGGCTCCTTTTTGCCTTCATCTTTTCTTCTCCACGTGTGTTAGTATCAGCTGATCTCAGGCATCCCTCTGTCACTTTCAAGTCTTGTCTGCGAAGTTTGGTCATCCCTGGGTCTTTTGTTCACAAATTTTTGCTAGACACCTTGACTTTTGCCTATTCTTAACTCAGGGGACAAGCTACCTTCACTTGGAATCTCAAGATGTAAGCTAGGCAACCACGGAGGTTGCTTGTTTCTTGCCTCTCATGCGTCACAATGTTCTCTATTTTATGCAATTTTCCACAATTTTGGTTTGTCTGATAGCTTTCCCACAGTTGGACTGAGGCTGTAGGTTTGCAGAGAGACGTTCTGTTGATACGAAATGCTGTGGCCATCTCACTTTATGGAGGGCATGTGTAATCAGCATGCCTGACCACCACCTATGATGCTGGCCAGATTTCTTCATGGTGGGTAGGTTTTGGACCACCTTTGTATACATTGTATACCTTTGGAAGCAAGTGAGTATACCCCACCCATACTCATGAACTCCGATCCCTCCTTAATGGAGAATCTGTATAGACGGTTAAAAACTGTTAAAAATTCTTTAGGACAGATGTCACTTTTCCTCTTTTGTTTACTTATCGGTCATTTATTGGTGTGGGATCTGGACCGGCAGATGTTTATTTTCTTCTGTGACCTATGACCCAGCACCACACTTGTCCTGTCAATCAACTTGTAGCTGTCTCAGAATAGTACTCTGAGCTGTCCCTCCCACCCCCTGTCATGCTTCTTTTCTTTTTAGTTCTGGGATTAGCTTGTGTGTTGTTGGCTCCATCCTCATAACAGTCTGACTCTAGAAGGGATCTTGATTACTTTTTTTAGAGAACAGTCCTGGCTACCAAGATCTGGGCGGCCCACTAGTTCTTTAAAAGCAATTTATTGAGTTCTGGGAACACTAATAAAATTTTATAGCAATTTCTTGTGAGTATATGTATTTTAATATTCAACAGTGATCCACATTAGACTACTTAAAATGGAATTTTGAAAAGAAATATTTAAAGTAACAAGATTATACACCCAGGGATGATAAAACTGACTTAAAGCTTAATTCAACAATAGATCAGTTCCTCGATATCTGGTAATCAAATTTCCTCAGCTGTGTGTTTTGGATATAAACAGTGTTCATTTTGAGCATCAAGTGATCATATTTAAGAAAATTCTTGAATTGTGTACTTATATTAAAGGAGTACAGAATTGCATATAAAGTAAAGAATGATAAATTTGAAAGCAAAATTTGACTTCTACATACCTAAGTTATATGTGTTGTGTGCCGAAGCAGAGGGAGCCTGGTGCCCAGAGACCTTTATGGTCTGTGCTAAAGTGCTGAAGCCTTGGCTCCTAGAGTACAGCTTGGTAGCTGCAGCTCATCTCTTTTCTGAGGCTCCTGCCATCTTCAATCCTCGTTACGATTGTCCTGTGACTTTTTAATGTTGTGCCTTTTATTATACCGGGCTCTTTCGTTACTGAGCTCTTTTATTATATGGGCTCTTGTGTTGCTGAGCTCTTTTCGGAATGAATGAAGCTGCTCAAGATGCATGATTACTTGAATTGCAGTGTTAGCTTGTTCAGGCTCCTTTGGAAGGCAACTAAATATATTTAGTAAAATTTATATGTGGATATATGACTTGTTATTTTGCCCGATGATTTGGCAAATATAAACACTGAACATAGTATCTGATTTAGAAATTGTAGCTGACACTATCACAATTGTTGGACATTCTTTAAAACATCCCCCCCCTTTGGCTTTTCCCCCTTCCCTTTCTTCTTGCTCTGACCCTGTTCACTCCCCACCCAGCTAGTTTTTCATTTGTTTCTCATGTATAGTTGTGAGCCGCCATGTGGTTGCTGGGATTTGAACTCATGACCTTCAGAAGAGCAGTCAGTGCTCTTAACTGCTGAGCCATCTCTCTCTCTCTCTCTCTCTCTCTCTCTCTCTCTCTCTCTCTCTCTCTCTCTCTCTCTCTCTTTGGTTTTTCGAGACAGGGTTTTTCTGTGTAGCCCTGGCTGTCCTGGAACTCACTCTGTAGACCAGGCTGACCTTGAACTCAGAAATCCTCCTGCCTCTGCCTCCCGAGTGCTGGGATTAAAGGCAAGTGCCACCACACCCGGCTACTGCTGAGCCATCTCACCAACCCTGTTTGACATTCTTTATGGCATCATTTGACTTTCTAAAATTAAATACTCATCTAAATGTTTCAGTTTTTGAACAATGTCCTAGTTTCCTAGGATGGCAGCAACAACGTGAAAATTCATGGAAATAAAAGAGAAGTGTAACATGCCACTATCCTGGGGGCTGGTTCTGGGGATAAGTAGGGCACAAGTCCCACGATGCTCATCGATATTTCTGGCACCTACGGACAGTATTTGGCTCCGAGGCTTGAAGCTCTATCACTCAGTTTCCCCTCTTATTAGAAGGCTTTCCTCTCCTATGATTCTCTGTTCTTTCCTTTTCTAGTAAGGGATTTAATCAGAATCAGATTCGGGGCTCACTTTATCTGGTACGAGCACATGTTAACTCATTGAATCTGCAGATATTGCCATGTCCTGTCTTGAGGGATGAATTCTAGGGACACTATGAACTAACCATGGGCTCCTATCTAATAAGTACCCCCTTCTGTTTTCTCTGCTTATTGTCATTCTCTGTACAACCATCAGTTATCAAATAATCAATGAGCTAGCTGGGTTTTACACACCATGGATGACCTTACACAAGTCACTCCTTGTTACATTTTTCTCAGAACTCAGAAATAATAAGGCCAGCAAGTAACTCATACAGACACAGTTTATCTTGAGCATGCCTGTTAGTCAGGCTTCATATATTTTCCTGAAGTTTCTGCTTGTCTTCTTTTAATTGTCTTGCTCTTTTGGGGCTTGCCAAACTTTAAAGGTCAGTGAATGCATTTTTCATAACTTTAAATGAATATTTTCATTTTCAATAAGATCTTAAAGATGGAAAATATCATTAACTTTTCTAATTTTTAAACAGTTGAAAATGCTCCTTTCTTTATATTTATGTATGGATATTTTTATCTCTGAACAAAGAGTTGGCATTGAGCAAGTGTCCAGTGAGACAGTGATAAGCAACAGATGATATGATATCATGAAGATGATGATATGACATCATGAAGATGATACTTCTGCAGTATCAAAGTGTAGAATCAATTTGAGTCTTAATAATATCCCCATCATCAGAGTCCAAATGTAGATTTCCAAATATGTTTGGGAAAATCTAATTTACTATTTTGGGGTTTAAAAAAAAAAGTAGCTGTAATCAATGTGACCAGTTGACTGGAATTGAGAAAGGACGTATGTAGTTAGACCGCGGGTGTGGTGCCACTCCACAGTGTAGCCACAGACACAGAGGAACCAACACAGGAAGTGTGACCCTGTGTTCACCCAACTTTTATCAGTGGAACAAGATATCTGATAGAACAAGTTACTACAAGAAAGATTAATTTTGTATCTCTGCAGAGATTTCAGTCCATAGTCTTGGCCTCATGCAGCTGGGTTGTTATATGGTAGCAAATGTTATATTTGTACTTCGTGGCACCAGGGGAGAGAACAGGAGAGCATGGGAGAGAGATCAATCTAGGACAATACACAACCCCTGATGACACACTTTCTATAAGTATGCATTTGGGGGGGTACTCTGTATCTTAGCCATAATATTCTATGCCTGACCCCCAAAAGGTTCATACATCTCATAATTCAAGATATATTTTTATGTGTAGCCCATCTTGAAGGGTTTCCATAATCATAACAGTCACAGCATTATTCAAAATCCAACTCTGAAGTACCCTCTGAGGCTCAAGGCCGTGTAAAACCCAGGCTGAGTTACAAACTCTCAGAATAAACCGGGGCAGAATAAGTACGTCTTTCCAAATGGACAGAAAGAAGGCTGACGGGAGGGGGGGCGGGGGAGGGGAGTGGGGCCAAGGCCAAGCCAGCAGGATAGACACTGAGTCTTGTAACCCATAGTCCACATTTTGGGCCACATTACGTCATGCTGTTGGCTTCAGTGGGCTTGAACAGTTCCATCCCTACAGTCTTAATGGCTGCAGTCCATGTGGGCTTTCTACCAGGGTGGTTATGCTTAATGCTCGCAGCTTCCCTACGGTCTCCATTCTTGGTATCTCAGACTTCTTGAAGTCTCCATTGTAGCTCAGGTTTCACCTTCACAGCTTCATATACTACTTCTCAAGGACACTGTGCAAGGAATCTTGAAACTCCAATATGTTGTAGAAACTTTTAATCCCAATCTGGGATTTCTACCCTGCCTTGATCATTCAGTTCCCAGACAAAATATGCACAATGTTTATTATTTACAATAAACCTTCAACAGCACAAGAGCTGGGCAGATACTACCCTCTATGGTATTAGAATCTACTTTTCTATCAATAACCCCAAGCTATTATGTTTCATCTGGAGTGCTCTTAACTCCAATTGACCAGCCCTCTTGGTCATGTTTTCATGGCTCACCGAACCCATGGCAGCTTCTCCTTCCTCTTTCACCTTCTTCTTCTCCTTGTGGTTCTCCTGCAACCCAGAGCCCGGGAACCCTAAACCCCACCTATGTCTCTTCTGCCAAGCTATTGGCTTTTGGCATCTTTATTCACCAGTTGATGGCTTTAGCTTGTTTCAAGTTGGTATAAACTATACAGCACAACAGGCTTTACAGAACTTTCTAAGGACACCTTTCAGTAAGAAAAGGATGGACAGGATGCTGGGAGGTAGATTTCCTTGACTGTTGTTAGCTTTCCTTGCTCTTCAAAATGGAAAACATAGAGAAGGGCCCTGAGTTTCATTATTAAAGAGGGATGAAGCAAGTTCATCTGGAAATCATTCATCTTGTTTGTTGCATGACTTTTGGAGAGATGAACAGAATTAATACCTAACCACCCAAGAGAGGACATCAGCAAATCAACGATATGATCCCAACTGAGTTGGCTTGGTGGAACCAATGAATCTATTGAGGTCAATTACAGGAACTGGTTGTACTTGACAGATCAGAGAAGGAGTCTCAGTTAAGGAAATGCCTCCATGAGATCTAGCTGTAAGGCATTTTCTCAATTAGTGATCAAGGGGAGAGAGTCTAGCCCGTGGTAAGTGCTACCACCCCTGGGCTTGTTATCCTGGGTTCTATAAGAAAACAGGAAGAAGCAAGCAAGCATCACTCCTCCATGGCCAAAGGTCAAAATAAGATGTAAAAGATCCTTTTAACTCCTAGACCAGAACACTGATAGATACGCCTTCAAGAATGTATTGGGACAGTAATTTGTATTTTGCTTGAGGAAGCCATAGTTATCAGGAGAAAACGTACATGCAAGTCAGTATAGACATTCTTGTTAAGCTTACTTCATCTCAGTCATTATGTGCACAGGAGGGTGCAAGGATGCCTAGCACACCTCAGTAGTTTTACATACTTTGACCAAAGAGTGTGGACGTCGTGAGAGAGACCCAGGTAGCACTGCAGTTAGGCAGATCTGGGACTGGCTGCTCATGTGTGCTTGGCAGTGGCACCTATCACCCCAGCTCCCATTCTGATACCTATTTGCAGTTCCCTGAACACGAACATTTTAATTCCTCTGGACCTTTTCAACTGCTATCCTTTTGCCTATAGACCAATAATTCCCCCCCCTCACTTTATTCCTGCTGATCCGTTGGATAAACTGTCCTAGGACGCTACCCTGACTCCAACAGCTGGAATAGGCACACCTTTACACTTCCAACACTCTCCCAACTGAAGCAAAATTGCACTGAAGAGTTTCTCCCTCTTCTAGTCATGAACTCCAGGCAGCATTGCCTTTCCCATAGCTCCTCCCCCTGGTGCCTCTCAGTCTGTGCCATACACTTGTCCAACTACAGTTGGACATCAAATAACAATGTGGGCTTTGCCATGCTCTGGAGACTTTTGTATTTTCTTTCCAAGACTCACTACTGATTTGGAAAGCATAAAGGGAGTGTTCAACTTTATAGACTATGAGGAGGGGCAGGTGATAGAATCCAAGTTCAGTAAGGCAAACATTTAAAGAGTCTTTGAGAAACCATGAGGGCAGGCTCAAAGAACTAGAGAGAAATCTAATGCTCTGATTTAATCTTATATTGTACAATAGATCTCTAAGTGTGGCCTCAACTATTGCTGGAAAAATACAAATACAAGTATCTTTCCAATCAGCCTGCTGAGAGAGGTTTCAGTTCTCTTTCTATTGAATAAGCATTATGCTTGGATGCTATATGTGTAACTGGACATCTGCTGAGGTGACTCGCCCAAAGGCTAAGTTGATGGAATCCATTATATACATACTCTCAATGGAACTAGTTTTTCAGTAAAAGAACTTGACACCACTAGCTACACGGAGGCCATCCTAAATGCACCAGGCAATTTCAGTACCCACAAATTTGCTCCCTATTCAAAGTAAAAAGCAAACATCCAATCTCTCTACTGGGGGTAGATTTAGCCTGGAGCCAAGTATTCACTGAGGTAGACAATGTTCCAGAAAGCTGGGAGACAGAAGTGATAGTTTCATGATAAAATTTTATTGAGATGGCTTCCAGGCCAAGGGGGAATCCATTCTTGGTTTGTAAAAGTGTTGAGAAACTGACTTAGCCCTCAGAAGAATGCACATGAATTGCAGAGAAACACAGGAAGTGGTGCAAAGATAAAGGCCTTCAACAAGAGCTGCAATTTTCTTGGAGTATACAAAGAATGAGTTTAAACAAACTTTTTTTTTTTAACTTTTTTTCCTCTTTTCTTTTTTTCTTAAAGATCTTTATAAGCAGAGAAAAACTGCCAGAAAACAGTGAAAGGAGCACAAAATCAGAATAGGGTTGGGGGGACTGCAAAAGCCAATGGTGGTGCTAGCAAGAAGCAATTAGTTTTAGTTTAAGGGAACAAGGCAAGTGGACACAGCTCAGATGGGGTGCTCCACTCATTAGCTCTTTTTTTTTTTTCCTTTTCTCATGAAACGTTATATTCACAATTTTCAGCAGGAAACACCCAACTCGCCCAAGCTGTGTTTCCTGTGTTTTCTAAACGGTATAATACGTTATTACAAAAGAAACAATCCAAACAGCCCTGTGGAGGGGTGAGAAGTAAAGAATAGTTTTATACTTAACCAGACACCAGATTATGAGGTCAAGTCATACAGCATCGTGAGAGATACAAGGAAAAACTGAAAGTGAACGCTTTCTGCCTGAACTTCTCGATCCAAAAAACAACCTTTGAGAAGAGGATGAACCAGAATGTGTAAAACTAAGTAATTCCGGGAGGAAACCCTAAGATGACCTGAGATATTCAGTCCAAGAGGGTGGGTGACACCATTTCAAAGCCAGTCTAAGAAAGGGTGGTTGAGATGCCTCTGGCAAACCCTTTCAACTTCTGAAGGTCCCAGCGCCAAGCGACAAGGGCCCTGGGCAGAGCCAAGGGAGAGCTTGACACAGACGGCCGCGGTCACAGGGCTGGAGAGTTAGGCCCCGGGTCGTGTGGTCTGGCGGATTCTATCCATTTCCGCCCAGGACGGTAAGAAACCCCAGAGACCGAGCCGTGGCGGAGCAGTTGGTCCCCGGTGCAGGAATTCGCTGTCCTCCCAGCACAGTGCACGGCTGGGAACCCGATCAGCCCGCGTGTCAGCTTGGGGCGGAGCCAAGCCTGGTCACCACCGGAAGTGCGTCACTAGAGCGGGCCGGGAGCGCAGGCCGAACCCGGAAGCAGGCCTGGCGTAGGCTGGAGCTTGGGGGAGGCGCCGGGTCTCTGAGATTTAGTGACCGAACTGCCCGCGCGGAGAGGACTGGCGGCGGAGAACTGCAGCAAGAGCAGGAAACCCACGGGACCGCGGACGTGCGCGAGGCTCGAGGCCGTGCTGCACCGAGGGGCTCGACTCGTGGCGCCGAGCGGTCACTTCCGGCCTGCGGGGGGTACTTTTTAAAGGGATAGCGGGTATTTCCGAAGCCACGGGGGCATCGCCACGCCGCGGTGTCGCCGCTGGGGCCGGGGCTTCTGTGGGTTCTAATGATTCTGCCGTACGTGCTTTGCCCTAATTGTCAACTGTTTTGTCAAGTCCGCGTTGGCTCCAAGAGAGACCTTCCCTGACGTTTTCAGTGCCCGCGGAGTGGACAGCCCCGGCGGAGCATCTGACCGCCCGCTCCCCGGCTCCCGCTGCAGCTGTCATTCACGTCGATGATGCTGTTTTCCTTAGAGATCCGAGTGTACAAATGGACTGATGCTGCAAAGTCCGTGGGTGGGGTTGGGGTGGGGAGAGTACTTCTGCCTGCCAGGTCTTCAGAGATGGGTTTACACTTCGATGAGTAGCGCTGACAAGCCACGTCTTGCAAGGGCGGTTGCATTCGACCGAATAGCACAGGTTCCCTTCACCGATATGAGCTCGGGTAGCATTCATCATCTGGAGGGGGATCTTTCCTTATCTACTTCTCCTTTCTACTGTTTGAAGTGTAAATTCGTCTTAGGTTATTGAGTTTTCAGTACTTTGATTGTATCCAAATGGAAGCATTCAAGTGTGATATTGTCTGGCAGTAAATTTACTTTAAAAAAAAAAAAGCTTACCCTGTGGACTATCACATGAGTTAAATATCCAAGATAAAAGAGTGAACAGAGAGTTGCAGGAGGACTAAGAAACACGAGTAAACATGAGTAACTGTGATAACGGTTATAATTTGCTTTAAAGATCATTTACATTTTCTTTTTAAATTTCCTGTGTATGAGTTCTTTGCCTGGATGTGTGTCTATTCACGATGTGCTAGAGCAACCAGAGCTCTTAACCACTGAGCCATTTCTCCAACCCCCAAAGAGTATATATTTGCCTTTTGAGAGAGAACAGTTTTTAGTCGTTTTTGTCATTTCCATGGACGTGGGAAATTAAAATTCCAAATTTATTTCTTGGCTATTTTACTAGGAAATCTAACTTAATAAAACGGTTGTTCTGTTGAACCTATAGGTCATACATTGGGATAAGATAGTTCCAAAAGTGCAGTTACCACCTCGATGTACCTTAATGTTAGTCATTAAAATTCTCTGAGTGGTGTGGAAAAGTAAATCGTACACATCAAAGAAGGGGCTCTTGGGATCTAGGAGGGGTGGGACAAGGCTTAAACAGACACCTTTCAGTCTCAGGCTTAGTCTGGAGGACATGAAGTTCTTGTCTGTAGTTTTATAGGTTAAGATTATTTTCATTGTTGTGGGAAAGAATAGTGTTATTGTTTTTAGTTTTGTTTTTCAAAAAAGAAAAATGAGTCACCATATAGTTTGTGGGACTTACTTGGAGAGAGAGATCAAAATGTCGCTTGCACTTGACAGTCGGTATGGAGTAAAAGGCTTTGAAACCCATGGAAGTCTGGGCACATGCGCTCCTCTCATTGAGGGCAGTAGTGTCCATGTGCAGTCTTTTGCAATATCATATGTTATAAGAAATTGTTTTAAAATAGATGCTCAATAAATGCATATGTTCTAAAGTAATAAAGCATAATAAAAAAAAGCAAACACGAATCTATGACTGATATTAAGATCTAGAATGTAGAATGTGGATGTGTGAGTGCAGGTGCCTGTGGAGGCAGAGGACGTGGGATCCTCTAGAGCTGGAGTTAAAACTGGTTGTGCGCCATTAACTGTGGGACTCAGCCCTGCATCTACTTCTACAATATAGTTTATCATTACATCATATGTGCAGTGTTTTAAGGTTTTCAACTAGCTTCACTAATTTGTGATTTTGTTTCTAGCATTCCAAGCCATGGCCTGTTTTGTCAGCTCTTTTCACCAATATATAATACTTCACTACAAATAGACTGTATTTCTGTGTCTGGTTCCTTGATAATGGCCATTTGAATTATCCCCCAACATTTTCTTATACAATATTAAACAGGCATACCTTTCAGTTATACCACAGCCATTATGAAGAGTACTTTCATATTTTGACAGATAAGTATCCCATTCAAATTGACTAATAGATGACGCTATAATTAACAATTGAAAACCTTAGAATAGTGCCTCGCAAGTGATACATACTTGGTAAATAGCGGTCATTATTTTAACATACAGTATTTAAATCAGCTTCAGCTTTTAATGCTACTCACCCTTGTCTCAAGTAGTGCTGGTAAATTATAGGCTTGACTATAGCATTATGTTCAATATCTGATACAGCTTTTATAGGCTTCTTTTGTGTTTTTAATTTTTAGTTACGTGTGTGTGTGTGTGTGTGTGTGTGTGTGTGTGTGTGTATCTGTGTTGGGGAATGTGACTGTCAGTACAGGCACCGTGGAGGCCAGAAGAGGAGAGCAGATCCCCCGGAGCTCTGTCTCAGTCCTTTGGATACTGTGAATACTACTGCCATGAACAATGTGTACAATATACTTGTTTTAGTACCTGTTTCAACTGTTGGGGGGGGGCGGGAAGGGGTGCAATTGCTTAGCTTAATGAAAAGTTTATATTTGATTTCTTGAATCACCAAACTATTTCCCATATTCTCGAAATCAATATCAAAACTTTTATTTGTATTCTCTCTGACACTTGTTATTGTCCATTAAGAAAAGAAAACATATTATTTACTAGATTCTGCATAGGAGGGAGACCATCCTGCCTTTCATGTATTTGATTGAGCAGTTTGCCAGTGTGTCTGTGTGTACATCACTTGTGTGCCTGTTCCTACAGAGATCATAAGAGGGTATTGTATCCCTAGCAACTAGACTTCAGGGTGCCGCTGTGGGTGCTGGGAACTGAGCCTGGTGCTATGCAGGAGGAGGAAGTGTAAGTGAGCACTCGCCATGTCTCCATTCATGTCGCTGGTTCTCATGATAATGCCCCTTACACAGAGATGTAAAAATCTGGTGCTGCTTTTTTTTTTATTATTATTTTGTTGCTTATGCATTAGGTGTCATAAACTTAGAATCCTTTACCAATCTTCTATCAGGCAGATCTACTCTTGCTTTGGTCTCCAAGAGTTACATTATTTTGGTTCTTGTTGTTCGATTGTTGGTCCTTTTAAGTTAGTTTTTGTGTGATGTGAGGGAGGAGTCCACACTAACTCCTATGTACACATCTGCTTCCATCATGGTTTGAAAAGAATATTTTTCCCCTCTGCATGATCCTGACACACTTGTCAAGTCAGCTGGCCACAGATGAACAGATTTGCTTCTGGGCTCTTAATCCTACTCGGTTGATCTGTGTATCCGCATGTCGGAAATGAGCTGTGTGTAGTGTGATACCTTCTGAAATTGGGAAGTGTTACTCTAGCTCTAAAAAAACCACTGTTTTGGCTCTGTGGGGCCACTTAAATTTCTGTATCACATTATGGATGGGCTTCTTGGTTTGTTCGTAAAAAGCCTTTGGATCTTTCATGTTGCTGCACCGAACTGGTAGATAATCTTGAAGAGCTACACTAACATTGTTAGGTCTCTTAATCTGGAGCAGTCTATTAAAATCTCTAAATTCCTTCAGTGCAGTTCCATAGTTTTAGATGTCTTTGGTTTATTTTTAAAAATTTTGTTATTTTGGATATTACTGCACATGAATTTTCCACTTAATTTTTTTCAGAATGTTTATTGCTGGTGTATAAAAATACAACTGATGCTACACAGAGAAAACCTGTCTCAAACAACAGCAACAACAACCACAAAATACTGATGTTTTCCTGGCTGACTGTATGGCCTATAACTTTGCCAGTTAACATAGTAGGGGTGTGTGTGTATGTGTGTGAATTTTCAATATACCATCTGTAAATACAGGTAGCTTTACTTTTATTGTTAGTTTATATGACTTTTTAAAAATTTTATAGCCTAATTTCTCTGTCTAGAACTCCAATACATTGTTCACAACAAATGGAAAAATAATGTTTTATTTCTGATTTTGGGGTGAATTTTTGCTCCATTAAATTATATTGTTAGCTTTTCATGTAAATCCCTTTCCATACTAAAGAAATTTCCTTCCATTCCTAGGTTTGTTTTTCTTTTTTTTTTAAATCATGAAAAAGTTGAATTTTGTCACATGCTTTTTCTGTGTCAGCAGAGATGGTCATGAAAATCCCCTTGACACTATTAGGTAGAATACGGTACTGATTTGCATGAGATGGTCATGAAAATCTCCTTGACTCTATTAGGTAGAATATGGTACTGATTTGCCCAGGCAAATCCCACTTACTTGTGATGTATATAATCATGGTGTGGAATCCTTCATAGCATCCTTTTATGATCATTTTTATTTCTGCAAGGTATTAGTAAGGGTCTGAAGAGATGGCTTAGCTGTCAAGAGTGCTTACTGCTCTTGCAGAAGATGGAATTCAGTTCCCAGCACCCATGGCAGGGAGCACACACCTGCTTATAATCCCAGCTCCAGGGAAGTTGAAGCCTCTGGTCTTTGTGGTGCCTGTGCTTATGCACATATGGACACACATAGACACATGGGTGCATGTGCACACATGCACACATTCCGGAGTGCACACATACAGGTGAAAATAATAAAGATAAATCTGAAGATGTTTAGTAAGGTCTCCACTCTAATTTCTGAATTTAGCTATTTGCATATCCTCTAATTTTTTCTTTGTCAGGCCAAACTTTTGTCAGTCTTGTTGACGGTTTCCCTAGGAACAAACATTTCATTCACTGATTGTATTTCTTTTTTTTTTTTAATATTTTATTTATTTATTTATTTTCGAGACAGGGTTTCTCTGTGTAGCCCTGGCTGTCCTGGAACTCACTCTGTAGACTAGGCTGGCCTTGAACTCAGAAATCCGCCTGCCTCTGCCTCCCGAGTGCTGGGATTAAAGGCGTGCGCCACCACGCCCGGCTCCTGATAGTATTTCTTAATGTTTTCTATCTCATTTATCCCTTCCACAATGCTCTTTCCTCCTTAGAGTGCTAGCTAGTTACTCCTGTTCTATTACTTATTATTTTGAATTCTCGTAACCTTATATTCATACTTTAAAGCCCTAAACCCCAATTTGACTCTTAATTGAGGACAGGTTCATTAGGTAGGTAATTAAGGATGACTGAGGTCATAGGGTGGGGTCTTAAGTGGTACAGTTGGTTTCCTGATTAGAAGAGGAGATATCACAGAGCTCTCTGTTTATATGCACAGAGAGTGAGCCAAGTGAGCACACAGTGGAAAAGTAGCAAGCCAGGAAGACATGCCTCCTCAGAAACCAACCCTCCCTAGTCCTCCTTGATCTTAGACTTCCTGGACCACAGAAAGTAATTTCCTGCAGTTTCTCACCCAGTCTGCGGAGTTTGTTTTGGTGGCCCTAGTACACAAATACAGTATGTTAAGTTCAACACTGAGATTTTTGATTTTTCTTCCTTTGTGACACAGGCATTTGCTGTTAATACATTTTCATTGTGTCATGGAAGGTTTAACACAGATACTGTCTTTGTTAGAGTCCTATTTCTGTGAAGAGACACCGTGACCACATGACCAAGGCAACTCTTTTTTTTTTTTTTTTTTTTTTTTGGTTTTCGAGACAGGGTTTCTCTGGATAGCCCTGGCTGTCCTGGAACTCACTTTGTAGACCAGACTGGCCTCGAACTCAGAAATCAGCCTGCCTCTGCCTCCTCCAGAATGCTGGGATTAAAGGCATGGACCACGCCCAGCGACCAAGGCAACTCTTATACCGGAAAGCATTTAATGGGGAACCTTGGCAGTGTACAGGCAGACATGGAGAAGCAGCTAAGAGCTTCATCCTGATCTGCAGGCAGAGAGCCTTGGGCTTCTGAAACTTCCAAGCCCACGACCAGTGACACACCATCAACAAGGGCACACTCCAGCAAGGTCACACCTTACAAACAGTTCATCAACTGAGGAGTAAGCATACAAATATATGAGCCTATGGAAGGCACTCTCGTTAAAAAAAACTCAAGAAAAAACAGGAAGAAGAGGCAGTGTGCACTTGGGGCTAAGTTTGAGGTTGGTAGTGGGAGGGGAGGACCTTGCCTTAGTTGCCACCAAGGAGGTAAAAATACTGAGAGAGTGAGGAAGGTTTTGGGACTTCTAGCATTTTCAGTAGGAAGACAGCCACTAAGGAAGTGCTGCTAAGGGCACCTTTGAGACTGGCCATCACAGACCAACACTAGATGTCCTTTAAGTTACCTGGGTATCGGGAAGGGAAAGCTTTCTATGATCCAATGAAATCATCCGTGGAAGGAAAGATTTAAAGGTGATGTTACCGGGTGAGCAAGCGCCTGCTTTTCTCGTGAGGCAAGGTGTGAATGTTGAGAATGATCGCAGAATTGGAGGAAAGCCTTCTGGAAGATGGTCGAGTGTTCTGTTTTGGTTTCCTTCAGGAATAAGTGAGGCACAATGAAGTGAGGTTTGGCTGAGAACTTCAATCCTCCTTGGGTGGGAGTCAAGAGACAACCCCCAGTTCTGCCACTGCCAGGCTCAGGCTGGTATTTCAGTTTTCCCATCAAAATGCTGCTTACACATGATCACCATTTCTTTCCTTTTCCTAAAATCTCCATAAATAGTGCAGCTGCACATTCTTTGGAGTAGAACATTTTCTTGCAAATGATATGTGTCTGAAATATACCTTAGAATATTGGGTTTTGAGGGGATCTAATGAGCTTGGCTGTTCTTGTTGCCCATAGTTGTTAGACAATTTGATCAGGCAGACATAGATAGAATATTACTGTTATTACCGGTAAACCTAGCATCAGAAAACATGGCCTAGAGCTGTAGATAAATTGGCTGTGTGATACTGAACTCCAGAATGAGGCAGTATTACTCACCCATTGCCAGAAGCACAGAAAATTGCAGGCCTTCTCACATTGTCTCTGGGAGCATTTCGTATAGGCGGGCAGAGCGGAAGACAGACTTTATATTGGCAGCCAGCTCCCTACAGGCAAAGAAGAGGGAATGGAGCCTTCTATTATCATGTTATCTTCAAAATGTATTGATAAATAAGTTACTCCTCCTTAGAGGATAATAAGGGAAGGGTAGAGGGAGGCCAGCATAAGGGACCCCAGTGGCTGCTACTGGTTAGATTTCCCCTGCTGGCCTATCATTCTGATGACTAAATGTTGGAAAGCTTCTGGGTTCCACCCCGAGAACTCCGGTCCTATTCTCTCCCCCCTTCTTGTCTCCTCCACCTCATGGTCCTCTGCTCTTCACTGTCTGCCTCTACTTTTTCTGTAGCAGTCACCACTTTCTGTGAAAAATGCTCGATATTTCTGTTTATTGTCCATGGGCAATATCTGTCTACCAAATGTTTCTTGAAGTCAGGGTCTAGAATCACCAGAGGAAATTATCCAAGCCCTAGTAGACCTTTTCTTTGAATTATAGCTCTAGGTTTATGAATTAGTTAACATCAGGCGTGGGGTTATTTAAGCTGAGAGAATCTAAAGAGGACAAGAAGTACAAGTGAATTTCAAAAATAACTTCTGCTTATCCTACCCTCCAACCTGACCTCTGTTAGTGTGTGTGTGTGTGTGTGTGTGTGTGTGTGTGTGTGTGTGTGTATCAGTGAGTGTGTGTGAGGCCAGATGTGGTTGTTGGGATGTCTTCCTCATTCATCTCTCCTATCTCTCTCTCTCTCTCTCTCTCTCTATCATCTCTATCTATCTATCATCTCTATCTATCTATCTATCTATCTATCTATCATCTATCTATCCTCTATCATCTATCTATCTATCTATCTATCTATCTATCTATCTATCTATCTATCTATCTATCTATCTATCATCTATCTATCATTTATCTCTATCTATCCTCTATCCTCTATCATCTATCTATCTATCTATCTATCTATCTATCTATCTATCTATCTATCTTTTGAGACAAGGTCACTCAGTGAACTCACTCACTGAGCTCATGGTTTTAGCTAGACTAGCAGGCAAGTGAGATCCCTAGACCGGCCTGTCTTTCCATCCCTCCCCAGCGTGTGGGTTACAGGCACATATTGCACCCCTGGCTTTTACTGGGTGGTGGTGACCTGAATTCAAGTCTTCATGTTGCATAGCAAATGTTTAACCCAATGAGTCGTTTCCCTAGCCACTCATCACCCTTTTTAAAATGTCTATTTTATGTGTATGATTGTTTTGTCGGTCTGTATGTCTGCACCACGTGCGTGCGTGGTGCCAGTGAAGGCCAGAACAGAGCATTGGATCTCCTGGAACTGGAGTTACAGGTGGTTGGTAGCCACTGTCTGGGGGCTGGGAACCAAGCCCAGGTATTGCAGAAGAGAAGTCAGTGTTCTTAACTGCTGAGCCACCTCTCTAAAGTGAGTGACTCCCCACTTGTCACTCTTAAAAAAATTATTAAAATTCTTCATCATTGCTAGTAACTTTGTTAAGCAGTGAATTTCATTGATTGGGGGTCAGGGTATTTTGTATGAGAAGGCATCAGTTGCAATAGAAATTTATTTTGTCAGCCCCCTGCACCCCCTACCTCCAAGGCTGAGGGATCTGGAAGACTTGAAAAAAAAAAAAAAAAAGAAAAACAGTGAACAAGGAACAGTGTCTTCCATACACAGCAGCATAGCTGCATATATGATCTCACAGGAATTAGGACACTATCCACAAGCCCTGTGTAAACTGAAGCCAGATCAAATCCTACCATGGAGATAGGAAGGGGACATGGCATCCTATTCACAGGCTAGGGGATACTGGTAGTTGAAAACTTCCAGGAAAGGGGTAGTCAGTTTCCATCTACAGTTCAGTAGATGGAAAGATGGCTCAACAGAAGACCCAGGTTCCATTCCCAGCACCCACATGGCAGCCCACAGCAATCTCTGACTCCAGTTTCAGAGGATCTGATACCCTCTTCTGGCCTTCATGATACCAGGCTGGCATGTGGTGATGTGGTGCACAGGCATACATGCAGACAAAACACCTACACACACACACACACACACACACACACACACACACACACACATTACTAAGTGTCGCACCTAATAGTGTTGTGGTAGGTTGACCACACTCCAGTACAAGGCTATCCATATTAGAATATATGATCAGCACAAGTTGGATTTGATGGATGAAAAGGGGGTGGGGCACTAAGCTGAATGGGTGGGGAAAAGGGAATAACCTAGGAGGGGATGGGATGGGTGAACAAGATTAAACTGCATTGTATGACATGAGATGGAAGAAAGAAATGCTGATATACATGTCTTAGTTCTCAGGAATGGAGAGAGGTATAGTATGCAGAGGTGTAGTGTGGTACAGAACCAGCCTGCTGGAATGGTGCAGAAAGGCGTGCTCAAGATGAACATTGTAGTGGCTTACATGTTAACTTCAGGCAATCACTGCGTTTGACTGACATCACACACACAACAGTGTTGGTCATCTAATAAAGAATGTGTCGTCTAATACAAGTATTATATATGTGTTCCATTTGAGCTCAGCCAAGAGTATAGCTATTTTATTAAACCACGAATGCATGACAATACTGATGATATTTCAGCTTTATTTTGTGTTGGGTTGCTCTTCACCTAAGCTCCTAAATCTTGGGACCAGTGTCAAATGTGTGATTTTCTAACAAGTACAGGTATCTAAAGATACATATCTACAAAGCTGACATCTGTATAGTTTTTGCCTGTGATTCTTGAATTTTAACCTATATAAAAATCATCCCTATAAAGTTGGATTTTTTACACCGTATATGGCATTTAATCCTATTTGCCTTAGAATTATTCATATTCTATCTGTATTTTTGCTTTCTTTTCCTTTTGTGATTTTAAGACAGGGTCTCAATGTGTAGCTCTGCTTGGCCTGGAACACACTATTTAGACCAGGCTGGACTCAAACTCACAGAAATTATGTTTCCTCTGCCTCCTAGAGCTGGAATTAAAGGCATGTGCCACCATGCCAAGCCATCCTCTTTTTTTATTAATATGTAACCTACTTCAGTGTAGAGGTCATATAATGGTATTTTTATATCTTACATAGCAATGACCCCTCTGCCTTGCTTATTAAAGTTATTAATCAAATATATTTTAAAGGAATATTTAATAAGAAATAATCTTAAATGTCATTTATAATACCATTTAAAAGTAATTTCCAGTTCTCAATAATGTCTGTAAGGTTCAGCAACGTTCAGAGGAAAGCACTATATAGTATTTTTTACTTAAACATAATCATTAAACTTGGTATGAATAACAACTAATAAATAATGATGTTGGTAATGATGATATAGAAGAAAATATAATATTTGTCTGTAGAAAAGACCTGTGTGTTTTGTCATTTGTTATATTGCTTTCCCCCCCAAACCCATGTGATTTTAGTTTTTCCTCTATTTTCTCGTTTCAAAACTGTAGCATCATCTATATCCCTGCATTCTCTGCGTGTGATACTCAAAGCCAGACCTGCTCAACTCACAACTCACAGTCTCCTATGTGGCCTTCTCTTAGTTTGCAATATAAATTTAAATTTCAGTTTTGCTATGCATGTCTACAATGTAATAAAATGGAAATAATAATAATAATACTATCCTAAAGTTCAGGTGATGGATATTGCTCTTATTAATCGCACAAGAAAAGCAATGAGATTGACATGTATTTAGAAAGGTAATATGAATTACTTAGGTTTGACATGTAAATGCTCAGATGAAAACCTTATCTTTGGAATAAATTATGCTTATTTGAAAGTAAACACCCACAGTGCCTAGAATGTTCTTGGCACCATACCTTGTGAAGGAGTAGAAGCAAATTCCAATTCAGGACTCTGGAATAAAAGGCGTAGTACATTGAGATTGGACATGGGGAGCCTCTGGCCCTGTCCACTGCCCTTCTATACCCCTCACGCTGGGGAGTAGGCTCAGAATGTTCTCAGCTTTTTAGAGGAGGCATCAATGCCGTTGTCAAGATATAGTTATAAAAGCAAGCGCTGACATTCGGACTCCTTAGCCTGAAACTGTTCAGGGTACTGACATGGTGTTACTAATGGAAAATTCCATTCCTGGCCTCATGTGATTGGTCACTTAAAACACAGGCTCACTGAAAATGATATAAAGTTACAATAACTGTGTATAGCCTAGACATGAAACAAAATGAATTTTGTGTTTTGATAGGTTCAATCTAAAGATACCTTGTTACGCCAAAATCTGGGGGGAAAAATCTTAAAGATGAAACACCTCCGGTCCAAAGCATTTCTGATGAGGGATGCTGCCAACTTTATAGAAATGACTTTTATATTTACAGAGTTTTAAAATTCAAGAACTATAGGTGCACGCACATGTGTATGTGTGCATATGTATGAGTACAAAACAAAATTTGTATATGGTAGAAACAATGCTATGTGTTCACTGAGCCCTGACCTCTCTTTATAAACTCACTACCTTTGGTGTCTTTGTTTAAATACTTATTCTACCATAATACTAATAAATAATGATGTTGTTAATGATGATATAGGACAAAATATAATATTCGTCTATAGAAAAGACCTGTGTTTTGTCATTTGTTATATTGCTTTTCTGCCAACCCTATGTGATTTTAGTTTTTCCCCCATTTTCTTGTTTCAAAACTGTAGGGTCATCAGTATCCCTGCATTCTTATGCAATAGTTATCTAGACCTTTTAATATTTGCTAAGGCAAACGAGGATGGCAAAAATGCATAAGGTACAGCAAGCAAAACCTTCCCCGAGGGACCCAGGGTTCAGTGATGGAAAGCAGAAAGCAGTAATCCAGTGTAGGTGTTGTGTAAAACAAAACAAAGACAAAAAGCACTCTAGCAAGACAGGGAGGATACCTAACCCTATGTGGATCACTGAAGCTCGAAGGAGGCTGGGCCAGGTCTGGAAGTGTAGCAGGAATTAGCCAAGTGAAGAGGAAGTGTTCACAGAGTTGCCTATGCAAGATGAAGACATGGAAATAGATGCCAGCCTCAGAACACCAGACTGTGTAGAAACTGTTAGCATCGCAGGAAATATGAAGTCCTAGGCAGGGAGTGGCAATTTATAAAGCTACCCAGTGGGCAGAGGACTGTGTAGATGGTACACAGTGGGTACCATGAGGGAATACCCCCTGGTGTTCTTTCTTATCATCTTTGGTCATGTGAAAAGAGCCAAGAATATTCCTCCCAGGCCTCTGCCTTTTTCACAGAGGTAATGTGGACAGTTCCTTCATCCTTTCTTTCAAGTACATCTACTTTGTTTATACAATGCTTTCTAGAAGGCCACACCTTGGGACACATATTCTGCATTCTACCACATCCATAGTTCACTTTTTAAAAAAAACAAAAAACGCAGGCTCTGATTTTGTAGACCATATGGTACCTTCAGAAGTCTAACATTTCTCCAAAAGAAGTGACATAACCACATGGTGTGTGTTGTATTGTTTACAGAAAACCCTAGTGACCGTAGGCTTAGATTTCTCAAAACCTACTTTGATAAGAGTTCTTAAATGCTCCAACTTCCCTTTCCACTCACCAGAGGTAGTGGAAAGGAAAGGTTAATTGGGCAAAGGAGAATATGGTCCTGTTCAGAAATAGCTCTTTTGGGGGGGATTCCAGTGTTTGTTGTCAGGATACCTGCAGTTCAGTTCATATGAATCAGCAGTGGTAGCTCAATCCACCTGCAAACACCATTCATGAATCAGCAATGGGGGTTCACTCAAGAAGTAACCATGAGGCTCTGCCAGTCAGCCAGAGTCCACACAGGAGCAGCAAGAAGCTGCCGGAATATCATGCATAGTTCTTTGGTGCATTTCTCTCTACAAAGTCAAGACAAATGATGATCAGTGAAGAAAGCCAGGTGAACCAATGTCATCACATTGTCGGTGAAGAACAGCACCAGCAAAGCCCAGCGAAAAACCAGCAAAGAGTGGCAGGGCAAACCAGCGCCAAAGCATTGTCCGCTCTGTTGAGTCATACTTATACCCTTTCCAAACACTGTCCACTCTCCAAACATCATGTGTCCTCTCTAGCGTCCACTCCAGCCAAATACCACAAGCCTCTTTTCCAGGCAGCTTCTAGGGAAACACGACATGTCTGTTCTCCGCAAAACATCTTTTTATAAGACAGTTTCAACAACAACAACAACAACAAAAATCACATGACACAACTGAGTCTCCAAAGAAATCAGAAAATTCCATTTCAGTAATCTGTCTCCACTGGGGTTTAACATGACTCTCCACCTGTCATCGTAAATAAACTTTTATTGAAACACCATCATGACTATTAATTTTCACATTGTCTGCTATGCTTCTGTATTCTGAAAGCAGCTAGTAGTTGTGAACGTGTAGCAGACAAAGCATACAAATAAACAGATATAAAAATAGGAGACTAAAAATGCCATTTTAATAGTACTGCAGTAATAGAGGTAGGAAGGAGAAAATGTTGGAAAGGAGAGCCAGAGAGATGGCTTATCAGTTAAGAGCACACGTTTTTGTGTTAGTGTAGAGGACCTGGGTTCAATTCCTAGCACCCACACACCGCTAACACCCATCTCTAACTCCATTTCCAGGGGAAATAGGGTCATTTCTTGACCATTGTGGGGCACATGGTGCAAAGACATGCAAGCAGGCAAAAAACCCACTCACACAACATTAAAAAGATAGGTTAGTAGAGATAGATGGATGGATGGATGGATGGATGGATGGATGGACAGACAGATAGAATGTGGGTTTATTTGAGCAAGGTTGCCAGGAATAGAGAGTGAATTGTAACTTTAAGACGCTAAAAAAAAAAAAAACAGTGCCAAGTTTGGGATCTGTTTTAGACTTTGGCTGCTACTCACTGGGGCAGAGCAAGGATACAGAGAACTGTGGAAATGGGGGTAAGATTTAAAAAAAAAACATATTAGTTCTAAATATGGCAAACCTGCTTTCATATGTCATCTCACCCAACCCTTACTTATGAGGCTCTCTTCTTACTGAAAGGTCTAGGGTTATGACCAGTCTGGTTGTCAGTACACAGTGGTTAAAAGTGATTGACTCCCATGGTTTGGGTTACAATTATGCCACAGAATTCGCAAACCAAACATATCTCTTTCTTCCTTGCAGTGTGAAATCTCCTTCATGATGATCCAAGCCATCTTGCTTTCTTTTCATTGTTTGCTTCTGCAATAAATACCACAACTAAAATCACTCAGAGAAGAAAGGGTTTCTCTCATCTTACAGCTTACAGTCCATCCTAAAGGGAGCTTAGGGCAGGAATTCCAGGCATGAACCTGAGTTACCAATGGAGGCAGAGACCATAGACAAGTGCTGCTTACAGACTTGCTCCTTGTGGCTTGCTCAGCCTGTTTTTCTTTTTTTTTTTTTTAATATTTATTTATTTATTTATTTATTTATTTATTTATTTATTTATTTATTTATTTATTATCTGTAAGTACACTGTAGCTGTCTTCAAACGCACCAGAAGAGGGAGTTAGATCTCATTATGGATGGTTGTGAGCTACCATGTGGTTGCTGGGATTTGAACTCAGGACCTTCAGAAGAGCAGTCAGTGCTCTTAACTGCTGAGCCATCTCTCCAGCCCCCTCAGCCTGCTTTTTATATCACCCAGGACCACCTGTTCAGCAGGGATGGCACCACTTATGGTAAACTGGTCACTCTCATATCAAACATTGATTGAAAAAAAAAGTTCCCTACGGACCTACCTACAGGCTAATCTGATAGAAACATTTTCTTAATTGATGTAACCTTTTCCCAGATGATCCTTCTTTATATCAAGGTAACAAAAAGAAAACCAAACAACCAAACAACTAACTAACTAACCAACCCAACCATCAAACACTAAACAAGACAAGGAAACAAACCTAGCCAGCTCACAGGTAATGTTGGAAACTTCTACTTTGTCAACAAGAAAACTCTCTTTATCATTGGTTCCAAATAACCCAGAACCCACTGAGTTTCCAGAAATGATATAGAAACTGGTTTTGCTCTGGTGTCACCTGGATGGCTAGAGGTCCATGCCTCTGTCTTTGCAGAGATGTGCAGGAGATGCTGTGTAAGACACAGGAGAGCAAATGGTGTCCATCAATCATGGTTAGCTCTGTCATCCCTCTCCTAACTTATACTTGCATTTAAATCTGGGCTTTACCACAGATTGCCTGTATAACCATTGTCAGGGTATTTAAGTGTCAGTATCTCAGTATGCTTGTCTTTCAAATAAAAACAGAAGCATAATCCCACACAAATGTGAGAGTTAAATAAGATAAATCCAAGCAAAGAAATGAGCACAGAATTCAGCATAGTCATTGGATCTGGGTTGACTGACTGCTGTATGACTGAGGTTGGGCTAGGTACTGGGGATGCTGTGGGGTGGGCTGCCTTCTTCCACCCCTGTGTCCACTCATCATCCATTATGACTCAGCAGCTCAGCACCTCACTGTCATGAGTTTTCTTATCCCTGATTGCTCAGCAGTCATGTACAGGCCACTTTCTAGGTCCTGTTGTTATTCAGAATAGCTTCATATCTGAAACATTATTAGATGCACACATCCTGTCTTTGGTCCTGTTAACTTTCTTCTTTGTCACCAGGAAGCCGGAGCTCTGACTTCATTACTGCGTACACAGAATGACTTCATAACTTCCTTTCTTACCTTTCCTCCCTAAATAAGGTCATGCTATTTAGTGGCATTCTAATCTGTACCCTCATTTCATGTGTCCATGACACTCAAGACCTTTGCTGTCCACAGCTGGGTTCTCTCTCTGATCCTCCTGGGCTACAACCAGTTCAAATCCAGCCTGGAATACACTGTGAGATTCAGTCTCAACAAAGAAGCCAAGGCAAAACAATCCCTTAAAAGCACTGGGTATGGTAGCATATGCCTTGAATCCCAGCACCCAGGAGGCAGAGGCAAAGGCAGAGGCAGAGGCAGAGGCAGAGGCAGAGGCAGAGGCAGAGGCAGAGGCAGAGGCAGAGGCAGAGGCAGAGGCAGAGGCAGAGGCAGAGGCAGAGGCAGAGGCAGAGGCAGAGGCAGAGGCAGAGGCAGAGGCAGAGGCAGAGGCAGAGGCAGAGAGAGAGAGAGAGAGAGAGAGAGAGAGAGAGAGAGAGAGAGAGAGAGAGAGCGCAGAGAGAGCAGAGAGAGCAGAGAGAGGCAGAGAGGCAGAGGCAAGTGGATCTCTATGAGTTTGAGGCCAGCCTGGTCCACAGAGTGAGTTCCAGGCTATCACCATTCTCCCTTGCTTTTCTTCCTTCTTCTGTTTAAAGAGGTATTTCTTGCATTTGCTTTTTTCCTTTTACCCTCTTCCCCTTTCTATTTTTCTGTTTGTCTCCTTCTGTTTTCCATTTCTTCTCCACTATCTGCTTGAACATGATTTATTGTAGATTCTTATGCTTAAAATTTACTGAACAAATTTTTATAAGGTCAATCCACTTTTTGAAGATAAGTTGAATGTTGTGAGTTGGAAGCTCCATGCTGTGTCTTAGAGATAATCATGTTGATTTGAATCTGAATATTGTCATTTCACTTTCCTCCCATGTTAACCATGCTATTCATCTTCCACACATGCCATGCATGCCATCTCATGTCTATCCATGTTATATCATGTACACCATGCCATGTATGCTATGTCATGCCTACATATGTTACATTATGTCCACCATGCCATGCACGCTATCTCATGTCTACCCATGTTATATCATGTTCACCATGGCATGCACGCTATCTCATGTCTAACCATGTTATATCATGTTCACCATGCCATGCATGCTATCTCATGTCTAGCCATGTTATATCATGTCCACCATGCCATGCATGCCATCTCATGTCTATCCATGTTATATCATGTCCACCATGCCATGCATGCTATCTCATGTCTAGCCATGTTATATCATGTCCACCATGCCATGCATGCTATCTCATGTCTACCCATGTTATATCATGTCCATCCATGTCATGCATGCTATCTCATGTCTACCCATGTTATATCATGTCCACCCATGTCATGCATGCTATCTCATGTCTGCCCATGTTCTATCATGTTCACCATGCCATGCATGTTGTCTCATTTTCCATTCATGCTATCTAATAAAATCAGCAGTTTTACTTGGGAATTTGGGAGAACTTTATCTAGAGAATAAATGTGGATACATGGATCATTAATAAGGGAAAAGGGTTTTCAATGAAGTCGATGTTCTCCAGGAAATTATTTATTTTCTGTGAACACAGTGTAAAAATTTAACTGTTCTGATGCAATTTCTCCAACATGGAGGTTTTGCTATTGTTCCTCTTTAAGAAAATATGGTTATTGCACATTTTAAAGCATCCCACGGGACTCATAAACTGCCTCGTAAATGCAAACCCGCAGAGGCATGGCTCTTCATTCTTCAAGCCTGAAGAATGCCTTAATATTTTCTGCTTTAGCACAGCAAAGTCATTGCTTTTCTTTATTTCATCGCCTGTCCTCCCTCACTTTTATTGTTCAGTGACGCTGTCTTTCCTCTTTCTGTGTATTTTCACCTAAGTCTCCTTTTTGTCTTTACAGACCAGAAACGACAATCAGTGTTCTTGGCTTCTTCATTTGGTTTTTTGTCTCTGTGTCTCAGCACAAGGCACTCACCCCTGTTTTAATTATGCTTTTCATCACCCAGTGTCCTTCCCGAGGGCCAACTCAATAGTTTGAGAAAGAATTCATTTCCAGCATTTTATTTCTATAATCATTCAAAACTCATGTGCTCAGACATTTTGGAAAGAATCATGGCTTAATTTTTCATGATGAAAATGTCCCTATTTAATCTACTTCAACAGTACCAGGGGTGAAAAATTATTTTAAATTCTAGTTGGTTGAATAATGTATTTAAAATGAGTGTTGAGCAAAAAGAATCAGGGTCTGTCTGGAACCACATGTCTCCACATGTAAGGGTCTTGAGTGTCGTCCAGGATGTGCTTGCAAATTTTTCTAGTTTTTTTTCAACACTAACACAGAGTAGAGGAAAAGCTGGCTAAAGAAACGAGGGCTTGGGCCTGGAGAGATGACACAGCGATTAAAAGCACTGACTGTTCTTCCAGAGGACCTGGGTTCAAATCTCAGCACCCACATGGCAGCTCACAACTATCTGTAAGTTCAAGATCTGACATTCTCACACAGACATGCATCCAGAAAAAAAATCAATGCACATAAAATAAAAGTAAATACAAGAAACAAGGGCTTGAGGAATCCCAAGAAGTGCAGCTCTTCATTGCCTGTAGTGTTTTTTTTTCCCCAGAACCCATTCTTTAGCATTTGTTTACCACCAGAATTCTGTTTCCAACTTCATAATGTTTCCACGTATTTTAAGCCAACATTTCTCCCAAATCCCGAGTGGTTTTGATAAGGAGATACTTTTCCACATGTGCTTTCTGGGTCCTCCAAAACCTTTCCGAGTACCCCTGGAAGGGGGGGGGGGTGTCCAGTTTGATAGGCTCAGTGCTGGGCTAAGAAAGTTGGGCATCTACTATAGCTTGTTTACTGTCTTGCTTTTTATTGCTGCTCCCATTACTGAGCAGAAGTGACCGCAGAAGTCAGAATATAGTAGATGGTAGCCACGGCTACCTCACTGGTAGAATGGCTGTCTTTAAAGCTGTTTGAGCAGGGTGAGTTGCCATGCATGGAGTATTCAAACAGAGACACAGGGGGACTACACCACGAGATAAAGCTTCGTTGGGGTGAGTCTGGGTAAAAGATCTGTCAATGAATCCAACTCATAGTATAGCTAAATAAATGGGAACATTTATCTTTCTCTTAGGTATTCAGATACCAAATCTAGCACTTATATTAAATATAAAAGTATTAAAGCCCAGAAGCTGCATCAGGATATTGAAATAAAATCAACAAAATAATTCTGGTCATGGTACAAATTTGAGATAACGCTGAGTGAAATCTACAGCTGAAACCACCTAAACAAACTAAGACATATCACCAAAGTGACTCGCAGATAATATTAATTGTCTTGACTAAAATATAGACAGGACCTGGTACTATAGCTTGGTAATTGATCCCCTGCTTATATTGTGTGAGGTCCAGGAATGATCTTCAGTGTAAACAAAATTTTGCGCACACACACCCCCATTAGACTGAGAACATACTGTCGTTGGGCTCTGTAGGAATGGCATTAGGAAGGGGGAGGGTCAATGAAGAGATGCTTTGAGAAAGGACAGAGTCTACAACTCTTGTTCAGGAACGGGGGCTGAGAAATTCTTGTTTAGCACTGGCCTGTTGTTCTGGTTCCTATTAGATCACATTTCTGTCTATTGCCACTCCAGGCTCACTAAAAAGCTAGAGGGCCCATCGGTCTATGTACCGATGTTTCTGTTAGTTATTTTTACTTCTCCTACCTCTTTGGCTACTTTCTAGTCTAGCATTATGCAGGACTTTGTCTCCATTTTTTTTGTTTGTGTGTTTGTTTGTGTGTTTGTTTTTAATACTTGAAAAGATAAGTGATGGGTTTGGGAGAAACGTACATACTTTTTAAAAGCTGCTGATATGCCTGTAAGCTGGCCACTAAAGGATAGAACACTGTTCTACAGAGTGGACATCCCCTGAAACTCGTTAGGAAGGAAGACTCTCGGGTTCTACTGTACCCTCCTGACTCACAGGCTACAGCTTAGCCTGGTCCCCAGAATTCACACACACATTAATATCTATGATCCACTGATCTACTAATTGTTTCCTGTAGGGCACAATGTCCTCCTAGCTTGTCAATGATTTCTGGAGTGAGTTTAATTGGGTCATGCTCCTTTTTCTCTCTCCCTCCCTGCCTCCTCCTCCTCCTCTGCCTCCTCCTTCCTCCTTCCTCCCTCTCTCCCTCTCTCCCTCTCTCCCTCTCTCCCTCTCTCCCTCTCTCCCTCTCTCCCTCTCTCCCTCTCTCCCTCTCTCCCTCTCTCCCTCTCTCCCTCTCTCCCTCTCTCCTTATCTCTCTGAGACAGAGTCTCACTATGTAGCTCTGGCTGTCCTGGAAGTCACTGTGTAGACCAGACTGGCCTCAAACTCACAGAGGTCCATCAGCCTCTGCCTCTTGAGTGCTGGGATCAAAGACACACAGCACCACACCAGGACCCCTTGCTCTTTCTTAATTCACTGAGATCCATATTTCAGAGGGTCCTCACAGCAAACCCTGCAGATGCCTCAGTTCTTGTAGTATAGACGAGATGGGCCAAATAGGGTGACATATCCAAGGTTAAACAGTGAGTTAATGGGGAAGGTGCTGGACCTGCGTTTGCATCTGGTTGATCCTTAAGAATGTTTTCAGATGTTCTTAACACGATATTTTCCTGTGGATATTTGTTTATGCATTCGGTGAGTAAAGGCCATGAACACACAAAGTTGTAAAAAATTAAGGGTGGTGGAGGGGTGTTTATTTAAAGCAGTCGGCAGTCATTCAAGCAAATCTCAAATAGTGCTTCATGTGTCCCACGGTGCTGAAACTAGAGGGGCAGATAGTTTTTGTTCCCAAGGGTTTGGGTGTATCTTGGGCATATGAGAGGACTCCACCCCTTTGTGCATGGGTATTTTTCCTACCCATTGGCTGATTTGCATCGTGCTGAGGCAGGCCCCATCTGTTTCATCTCCTATGACACCAGGTGCTAAGAGCATTTGTGACTGTGTTGTGTTGAAGCTGCCCAGATGCCTCCATGATAACCGTAGTTCAAGATTTGTGAAACTATTTACATTTTCAACCTATTATGGCTTTGAACAAACTCGGTGCCAGCCTGGCTATTTAAATGCCTATGTTTGCCAAAACAGGGTAGAGCTTAAGGCTTTTAATCAAATTGTTAGTACTGTGCTTTTAGAACAGCGCTATTATTTCCAGGAAAAGGTGAAGAATGCCCAAAAACTCTGATTGCCTTTGGTTTTGGACAACCCCATTCAACTACAGAGATGGAGGATAAAAGCCAAGGCAAGGGGATCCTTATGTGGTTTTTGACTCTGTCACTGAAACCCACACGCGCGTGTTGCAAGCTGGTGGCATCTAATGAGCGTTGCCTACACCGCACCAACATTAATCAGGGAACAGATATCTTCAAGTGAACTACGGGTTAGGAGCCTGCAGTGAGCATCCAGCAAGTCCTTGTTCAGGGTGGAACCAACTGTAAAGGGCGCAGATACCAACTGAACCAGATCTGGGCAAGCTCTTAAGTATGTAATCAATGTCAGAGATGTTTTTCCTCATCCGTGCAGAAGTTGGAGTTTGTCCGAGACATGTCTCATCTGTACTTTTTTTTGCAGTGACTAACACCGTTTCCTCTCAGGCTATGACCTTGAGAACCTGCAAATGTGGGAGTTGACCCAGTGGTCACGGGGAACAGGACCCGCGAGCAGCGCCCTTGTCATGCATGCATTGCAAGGTCATCCTGTTTTTCTCTTTTAGCTCTCTTGCTGACATTGAGAGGCCTGGGGCAGCCAGAGAAGTCGTGAACAGCAAAGACGGGTTAACTTGGTGGTTCCTCCCTCTGTTCAGAGACAGCCACACTCCAAGAACTCAGCCTCTGGAGTAAAGTCTAGTGCGATGTGGGGAAAGGGACAAACTCATCTTAAATGTCAGCCCGGCATCCCTGGGGGTGAGTGACAGCAGGTAGTTAGAAGCAATTAGTTGTGCGCCTGCCGGGAAACCGGGCAATTACCTTTCTGTCTGGCTTCCCCTTCCGTCCTTCCTGCTTCGGTGGAAGCGGTAGAAGCGCCCTGCTCCTTCGGCGGTGAATCGCCAAGCTGGCGCGGGGACCGAGGAGGAGCTGAGCCGGGTTGCCTCTCCTCCTCCCGCCGGCGGAGCGGTGCATTGTGGAGGCAGCGCGCGCCCAGCGCTGAGCCGCGGCCCGGGACCGCGCGCAGGGAGCTGTCCGAGGTGCTGACCGTCCCGCCCGCACCCTGCGCGCCCGTCTGCTCCCGGCCCCGCGGTTCCCCGGTCCCCCGTCGGCTCCCGCCCTCTGTCTGTCCACCTCTAGAAACCCAAGGGTGTAGCGGCTGAAGGAAGTCATGGTGTTCGCTCCAGGTACTCTTTTATCTTCTTTTTCCGCAGACGTCCAGGCGGGGAGCGGGGCGGGAGGCGAACGCACCCGGAGGGAAGGCCTTTAAGACGACGGGGGTCCCTATGCGTGCTTTGGAGTTGCAGTGGCCCGGGGGGTGGAGACCGCCGGGTCGCCCCTCTCCCACACCCGCCTCATCTGCAACCCCAACCTTTCCGTCTCACAGTCCCGCCTGAATCCCGGCACCCGGAGTGAGCACCGACACCTTGGCAAGTGGCCCACTCGCCAGCATCGGACCTGCGCGGGTGTGCGGGCGGGGAGTGGGGAGAAGGATACAGGGCTTGGGGCTCCTTCTGTGGGAGTCTCTGTCGCCGCCTCTCCTCCCCTTCCTTAGAAGTGGCAAAGTGCCCTGCTTCCTTCCTCCGGGCCTCCAGAGGAGGTCGAAGGCAGGGGAGCGGGGCGAGGGGAAGAGGAGCGCTAGCCCTATGGATTTGGATCTGAAACTCTGTCGGGACTGCAGCAGGAGAGAGGCTACTGCGGCGCCGCGGGCGCTTGCAGCGTCTTCTGCTGGCAGGTGGCGAAGGACCTTCGTCCTTTTGCTGCGATTGGAGGCTACAAGTTGAAGAGTCAAATTTATCTGAGGTTGGCGGGTTTATCAGTCTCTCTCCTCTCTCTCTCTCTCTCTCCCTCTCCCCCCCCTCTCTCTCTCTCTTTCTCTCTCTCTCTCTCTCTCTCTCTCTCTGTGCACGCGCACGCGCGTTCAGGTGCTTCTGCTAGGGCCTCGACCTAGGTGTGTGTGTGTGTGTGTGTGTGTGTGTGTGTGTGTGTGTGGTGGGCTGAATGAAGCGTGGACCCGTTTATAGTTAACATTTCTACGTCCAAAGTTTCTCTCTCTCTCTCTCTCTCTCTGGTTTTTCTCTTTCATCTTTCTAACCTTCTTTTTCAGTTTGCCTGCCCTGACTCCCTCTCGCAGTTCCCCTTCTTGTTTTTGTTTGTTTTGGCTGTACTTCTTTTTAGGGGCAGTGTACAGCAGGTAGTAGGAAACACATAGCATCACTCTGTCAGCTTTGGGGGTCTTTAATTTGAGAAACAGGTTTGAAAATGTCCTGGGCAGGGGAACAGACATTGGAGAAGAAAAAGAAAGCATTTCTAAAAGGAAAGAATTGGGTCTGGTTTTTACATTTTTTCACTGAAAGAAGAGGAAGCTCTCCACCTGTCAATGACCAGTGACAGTCCCTGAGTCCCCGAGAGGTTAGCTAAGGAGACAGGATCCACAAGTGCACATGTGCCTTAGAGCAGTGGTTCTCAACCTGTGGGTCTCGATCCCTTGGGTTGAACGACACTTTCACAGAGGTTGCATATCAGATGGTATTTACATTACTATTCACAACAGCAGTAAAAATAAAGTTATAAAGTAGCAACAAAAATAATTTTATGGTTGGGAGTCACCACATAAGGAACGGCAACAAAGGGTTACAGCATTAGGAAGGTTGGAAACCCTTGCCTTAGACTAGGAATGTCGCTCTCCTTCCAAAACAGATAACTTAAGGGAAATGAGGTGGAGGTCCAGTCTGTGTCGGTCAGTCAGCGCAAGGTCAGAGAGTCAGAAAGCAGCAGGTCTCAGTCAGAACAGCTCTTGTCTCCCTCTGACTCAGTCGCCCTGTGGTGTGAGCAATGTTACCGCTTCCTGGGGGGCGGAGCTGAGGTTCTTTGGAGTTAGACTCCGCCTCTTTAAGTCCTCAGAGCCATTCCTCTGAGGAGACACACCCCAGCTACAGAGGTGCGAGGTGGAGCAGTGTCTAGTGCTATGTTGTGGGATGTTGTTATCTATTCAATTTTCCTACGAATGAAGGGGTGGAGGCAGTGTAATGAACTTAGACTCCTTCTGGAGGGGCAGGCGGTCTGGATTTAAGCAGCTCAGAATTTCAACAGATGTTGTTGCCATCTAACCTTCAAGTTTGTGTAGTTCCTGTTTATCGCAGTGGAGGAAAATAGTGATGATTCACATCTGCCAAAAATAAAAAATAAAAAAATAAAAAAATTAAAATTTCAGAAATTGACCTGGGTATGACAGGCACAGAAACCCGCGAAGTGAGTCACCCCTCCCCTAATTTTGAGTTTCTTGAAAATCATAAGCATTTGGGGGCTAAAGATACTGTCAGCGCACCATTGTGCTTACTCTCCTCATATGTGTGGTTACATCCTTCTGAAAGAAAACCGTAACGGTGATTATTTTAATCTCGGCTAGAATTTCATTATTGTATTCTCATTTCTAGTCTATTACTCTTCCAGATCACTCCAAACTGGAAATACCTTCCCATTGCATTCCTCCAAGCTAACCTAGTACCCAGGAGGGAGACTCGTGGGCTAAAAGTACTCAGAACCCAACAACCAGCTGTTCATAAACCTCATGTGTATTGTGTTCTTATTGGATTTTCACAGCAATAAATAGGGGCCACAGGTTTTAAGACCTGGCCTTGCTCTTGCTTTTGTAGATTGACCTGTGTTTAAATGGCTCTTTGCTTCCCTCAAAGGCACTGGTAAAAGGCAAAGCTACTCTCAGTCTAGAAATGCAATGGGAAGGGGTGGGGGGTGGGTGTTGCGGGAAGCACCAGAATGAAGCTCTATATAACCCTAGTTGGAAGCCACTCTTACCATTTGCTATAGAACACGTGCATATTCTTGAGTTTTGGTATCTATGCATTGTAAGAAACAAGGCTTTGTGCTTGGGCAAGAGCCTTGAGTAGTCTTTCTTGGTTTGACTAGACTAGAAAAATAAACTCTCCATCTTTCATTTCTTTTATATGATTAATAGACATTGTAACTTAGAAGAATTTTAATTTTGTGAAAAACCAATTTAAAAATTCTCCAAGCTCATGCCTACTAATTTTTTTTAAAAAAGAGTTTGGATCTGAATTCAATTAGTCATTTCTTGTACCTTTTGTGGTGGTTACACAAAGGCAGCAGTTGGATGTGCAGCAAGACATATCAATGCCTCTGCAAGGACTGACTAGGTACCCTCAAACAGAGATTTAACCAAGTCGGAGCACATGGGTAAATTGAGGCACTGTGATCAATTCTTTCCTCAAACCTCTCCATTCTCCTCTTTCTGTTTCCTCAAACTGAAGGTCAAATGTTTCCAGAGCAACTTGAAAAGCTCCCCAAATGTAAATGGCCAATCCCAAGGAAGAGGCTGAAGAACCAGTATGGAGAAATACTTTGCTTCCTGTGTGTAATGTTAAACTGGCCCACATTACTTCTCTGTGGGGAACATAGCAACAGTTACCACTTAGAAGCAGGAAAATACTGTAAGATCTCTGGTGCTGCTGGTGTTTGGAGTCAGGGTATCTCAGTGTTCTTATCTATTCATAGACAAAGCCAAAGAGGAAGCATGGAGAGAGAGACCACTGGCCATTGTTATGAAAGTTGGTAAAATGTAGCAGAGCATATTTCTTGGCTGAATTCCTGGAAGGGGAAAAATATACACTCACAAATTCAAGTCTTTTCACTGCCATTTTATTCTGACTAAAGAATGCCTACATCAGTAAGGAATAAAAATGTAGTAGAGAAGTGGAAACAGGTTCTCTCATCTCTGGTCCACACTGCTTTCTTCCGGTGAGAACCATACATCTCAGGGATTAACTCATCTCTCCTGTGGATGTGGCAGTTGGGTTTGCTTCAAGTTAGATCCTGTACCAACAAAAAGATCTTTTCTCTTGTGCATAAATCAGGTAAGGTTATAATAATAAGGATTTCATAGAGACATAAAATGGTGTGCAATTGCAAGCAATTAGGTAGACAGACCCTGACGTCTAAGCTTGATTTGGAGAGCATTTAATACCAGTGTTTCCAAAGAAAGCAATCAAATGTATTTAAGAAAGTATTTATTACAAGATAGCCTTTATACATTTATATAAATCTATCAATTCCAAAAAAGCAATGAGTGAATTATATAGCAGACCATCTTAACTGTCAGTTTTATAATCTTCTAGCTTTACAAATTCTTTTCTATACATGTAGTCTTTTAAAAATGCATTCATTTCTTTAAAGACTACATACACTGCATTTAATTTTTGCATACAATTCAATGAGATTAAAAACATACATAGGCTCATGTAGTCACCACAGAGCACTTTTAATGCACTAAAGTCTTGGGGTTTTTGTTGTTGTTGTTGTTAACCTTTTCTGTCAACATCTTCCCTCCCCTTACCTGCACTCATCACAGGTCCTCCACCCCTAACCATGTGCTCAGTTCAGAATGTCATACAAATGGAGTCACGTTGGGCCTTAGCCACTGATAGAACACTAACGAGATTCACAGACCAGGTGGCTTCTAAATAAAGGAGATCTTTTCCTAGAGGTGGAGGCTGGGTAGTCCAAGACCAAAGTGGTATAGATTGGGTATGGCAGATTCCCTGCAGACAGCTACCTTCTCATCATGACTTCATATGGCAGAGCACGAGAGTCTCTATAGATCTTTCATAACAGAGCTGCTGTCCGTCAGGAAGGCACACCTCCATGTCCTGCTCACAGTGTCATTGTAGGCAATTGGATTTTAGCAGAAGAGTGGTGGGCCATGTATTATTCAGGTTTCTCTAGCGTCATGGAACTTATGGGATGTCTCTCAATATTGAGGGAAATTATTGTGATGACTTACAGTCTGTAGTCCAACTACCCCAAAACGGTCAGCTGTGAATGGGATGTCCAAGTATCTAGTAGTTGCTCAGTCCCATGAGGCTAGTTGTTTCAGCAGGTCTTTTGTAGAAGTAGGTTCCAACAGATCTGCTGGCAAGTAAATGCAAGCAGGCAAAGAAGAGCTAATCTTCCTTCTCCCAATGTCCTTATGTAGATCTCCAGCAGAAGGTGTGGCCCAGATTAAAAATGTGTACCACCACACCTGGATCTGGGACTTGTTTTGTCCCAGGCTGACCTTGAACTCAGAGATCTCCTTGCCTTAGTCTCCTGGAATTAAAGATTTGTCCTACCTTGTCTGGGCCTAAGCTTTTCATGGTCACCATGCCTCACGATCTCCATGTCAAGATCCAGGTCAGAAACTTGTGTCTTCCAGCCTCCAGCTCTGGACCACTGGTAAGCCCTCCAATTCTGGATTGTAGTTCATTTCAGATATAGTCAAGTTGACATCCAGGAACAGCTATCATAGGCCATAACAATCAAATCACGTCCTTTTGGAGACTGCCTTCTTCCCCTCAGCATGATGGGTGGTGAGCATCAAGAGCTCACGTGTTTACTGTTGAGTAGTATCCCATTGTTTGGCCATACCTAAAGTGGCTTATGCCTTCCCCACTGAAAGACACTTAGGTTCCTTCTAGGTGGAGGAGATTATGTATAAGGTTGTACTAAATATTCACAGGTGCATGTGTATAAGTCTAATTTTATTCATTTGGGGAAAATACACCAGCTTTGATTGCTGGGGCTTGTAGGAGGTTAACCCTCAGTGGCTCTCTTAAAACCAAACTGTTTTGCCTTTCCATCGATCTGTGAGGAGTCCTGATCTCCTTATCCCTGCCATTCTAATGGATAGGTAGTGGCATACAGCGTGGCTCTATGTGCCTTTCCTTGAAGACCAATGACCATGGTTCTTTAAAATAATGTGTTGAGTTTATGTATCTTTTTAATGTGTGTAGGTATTTGTGTGTACATGGGCATGTGACTGTATGTATGTACATGTGCTCATATGCATACCACAGCACACAGACAAAAGTCAGAAGATAATCCGCAGGACTAGGTTTTGTTGGTTCTCTCTGTTTACCATGTGGGTCAAGGAGACTGAACTCAGTTGTAAGCGCCCCTTTCTTTCTTTCTTTCTTTCTTTCTTTCTTTCTTTCTTTCTTTCTTTCTTTCTTTCTTTCTTCCTTCCTTCCTTCCTTCCTTTCTTCCTCCTTCCTTCCTTCCTCTCTCTCTCTCTCTCTCTCTCTTTTTTTTCCTTTCCTTTCCTTTCCTTTCATTTCCTTTCCTTCCCTTCCCTTCCCTTCCCTTCCCTTCCCTTCCCTTCCCTTCCCTTCCCTTCCCTTCCCTTCCCTTCCCTCATCCTCCCTCCCTCCCTCTTTCCCTCCTTCCTTCCTTTTTAAATTTAATTTTATTTCTAATTCATTTTTACACCCCATATTCCATTTCCCACCCCTGCCCTCCCCCCCCTCCATCTGCCCCACATCCCACACCTCCTCCCCACCACACCCTGTCTCCACATGGATGCCCCCACCCTCTACCCCATCTGACCTCTAAACTCCCTGGGGTCTCCAGTCTCTTGAGGATTAGGTGCAAGCACCCTGTTCTACCGAACCATTTGCCGGCCATTTGCAGATAATTTCTTAGGAGCTTATTTGCCAAGTGTCTATTTTCTTGATGTGTCTGTTTACATATGTTGTTGATTTATCAGGAGAATGTTTTCTTTCTTGATGTTGGGTTTGGGGATTTCCTGATATAGTCTTGTCTCATATACATGATATTTGCTGCTGAATTTTTTTCATCCATTCAAGACCACTTTGAAGTTGAATGCTTTTAATTTTAGTGGAGCTCATGCATTTTAATAGGCTATATTTTTTTTATGATACATCTAAGAATTTTTGCTTAACTCAAGGTCTTCAAGACTCTTTCTCCATGTTTCCTCCATGAGTTTTGTAATTTTATGTCTATGATCTATTTTAAGTTGCTTTTTAAAGTTACTCTCACTCACTTGTGGTAGGAAACCTATGCTTTTGTACCCAGGAGGATAAGGCAGGAAGGTCTAGACCTCGTGGACCAGGTCATAGAACGTTCCAGGGCAGTCTGCGGTGCATTGAAAAAAATCCTCTCAAGAGTTCTGTTCCTTTTGGTTAACATGTAACAGCTGTGTGTCTGGGGTTTGCAGAATGTTACTTTTGTAGGTGCTATAGCACACTCTGATCACACCAGGGAAGTCATCAATTCTGCCTCCCTCTGGCTTCCTTAGGTTTGGAGCCTAAGTTCCTCTCTTCTTGGTCAGATGTACAACAAGTCCCCATGGCCAATAGCTAGCCCCATTGTGAGCTACAACCAGCCTCACTGTGAGCTATAGTCAGCTCCACTATGAGTTATAGTCAGCTCCTCTGTGAGCTCTAGCCAGCCTCACTGTGAGCTCTAGCCAGCCCCACTGTGAGCTCTAGCCAGCCCCACTGCGAGCTATAGCCAGTGCCATGGTGCTGCAGAGCACAGGAAGCCATGCCATCTCTTCAGCTGTGCTGTGGCTCTCATCATCCACCCCTCACAGCCATAAATCATTACTAGGCTATCCTGTTTAGACTGGGTCCTTAAGCTTCTGCACTGGAGAAAGGATATATGCTGCTTTCTTCCTGCATCTGTCTTCTTTTACTTAATATTAGAGTCTTCCAGTTTTGTAAATTTTCTTGCAAATGACAGATAATCTTTTTTTTTTTTTTGGTTTAATAATATCCCCCGCCCCTCTCCCTGCCTCTGCTCCACGTTTTCCTTATTCACTTATTCACTGATTCCATAGTTGACTAGTGAATAGTGCATATATAAACAGACCCCCCCCGCACACATATACACACACACATAATGCACATATACACATACACATACGTACACACATATATATACTTATACTTATACACACACACACGCGCGCGCGCGCACGTGTGTGTGTGTGTGTGTGTGTGTGTGTGTGTCTGTTTGCTGTGCTGTGCTGTGCTGTGTTTTATTTCCTTTTCATTTGTACCTAGAAGTGAGGTCTGTGTGGGACCTATGCTGGGTTTTTGAGGAACATCTCAAGTGCTTTCCATCATGATATATTAATTTGTGTTTGTATTGTAAGGTAAGCACTCTATTCTCCACAGGGTGTCTGTGCTTGCTAAGTTGCCTCTTTTTGGTAATGGGGAGAGAGGGCATGCTGCTGTGGTTTTGATTTCCATTTCCTAATGACTAACAATGGCCAATATCATTCATAGATTTGTCAACCATTTGCATTTCTCTCTTTTTTTTTTTTTTGCAAAAGGCATATTTATATCATTTGTCCAATTTTAAAAGCATTTTGTTTGTGTTGATGAATTTTAAATATTTCTGATTTATTCCAGTCTTGGTCTCATGAGGGGTCCGCAGCCACCCCCTTCCCTGACATCACTTTGCAGCCCACGTTGCTGGCTGCTTCCTGTGCCGCACCAGAAGTTGTCTGGTTTTGCTCTTGTTGCTTTTGAATTTTGTGGGCCGTATTTGGAGACTGTTTGCTTTAGCATGTGATCACACTCTTTTAATGAGGATAGTTTTGTAACTTGTTAAAATTGGATAGTGCGATGCATATCCTTTTGCTTAGAATTTCTTTGCTCTTCCAGACTTTTATGGCCCAAAAGTGTAGAAGCGGACTTTTCTAGCTAAGTAAAAACTGTCATTATTTCAGAGGAAGCACATAGACTTTTACCTTTTTAGACCATATGGGGACAGTATTAATATTATTCTGTTAGAAGGAATGTCTTTCCATCTCTTTCACCAATGTTATGATTTCTATCATAGAGATCATTCATGTCCCCAGTTACTTTATTTGCGGGCATTCTTTATTATTGTTGTTGTTGTTGTTAATTTTGTTTATTTACATTCCAGTCATTGCTCCCTTTCAGTCCCCCCTCTCACAGTTCCCCATTCCATCCCTCCTCCCTCTTGCCTCTGACAGGGTGCTCCCCCAACCAAACCTCCCCCTTCCCTGAGGCCTCAAGTCTCTCAGGATTAAGTACATCTCCTCCCACTGAGGCCTGACCAGGCAGACCTCTGCTATATATGTGCCAGGGGCCTTGGACCTGCCCAGTGTATGCTCCTGGTTGGTGGCTCAGTTTCTGTGAGCTCCCTGGGGTCTGTGTTAGTTGAGGGGTCTTCCTATGGGGGTGCTCTCCCCTTCAGCTCCTTCAATCCTTCCCCTAATTCAACCATAGAGGGTCCCCGACTTCAGTCTAATGGTTGGGTGTAAGTATCTGCTTCTGTCTCAGTCAGCTGCTGGTAGGGTCTCTCAGAAGACAGCCATGGCAGGCTCCTATCTGTAAGCATATCAGTAATAGTGTCAGGCCTTGGTGCTTCCCCCCAACCCCCTGTGAGATGGATCCCAAATTGGACTTGGTCATTGGACCACCTTTCCTCCAGTCTCTTCTCCATTTTTGTCTTGACACTTCTTTTAGACAGGAACAACTGTGGGTCAGGAATTTTGACTGTGAATTGATAACCCCATCCCTCCACTTGAGGCTCTGGCTATCCACTGGAGGTGGACTCTTTGAATGGAAGTTTCCTAGCTCCATTCATTCTCTTGGCACTCCTCTGGGCTTCTATCCTGCCCTCCCCCCATATCTGATCCTCTTCCTCTTTTCCCCTCCCCCACTTCTCTCCCACCCAGGCCCCTCCCTCCCTTGGTTTCCTGTGATTATTTCCTTCCCTCTTCTAAGTGGAACTGAAGCCCACTCACCTAGGTCTTTCTGCTTGTTATACTTCTTATGGTTCTGTGGGTTATATCCTATGTATTCTGTACTTTTTGGCTAATATTCACTAATCATTGAGTACATACCATGTCTGTCCTTTTGGGTCTGAGTTACCTGACTCAGGATGATATTTTCTAGTTCCATCCATTTGCCTGCAAAATTCACTGACCCTACATTAAACAGAGGTTTAGTATCCAAAATACATAATAACTCAAATTAACCTCCCTAACCCCGCCCCCCAAATAACCCAATTTAAAAATGGGGTAGAGAGCTAAACAGAGGAATCGTGACAGAAGAATCTCGAATGGCCTGGAAGCACTTAAAGAAATGTTTAAAGTCCTTAGTCATCAGAGAAATGCAAATCAAAATGACCCTGAGATTCTACCTCACACCAATCAGAATGGCTAAGATAAAAAACTCAGGTGACAGCACATGCTGTCAAGGATTGCAAACTGGTACAACCACTCTGGAAATCAATCTGGTGGTTCTTCAGAAAACTGGAAATAGTTTGACCTGATGACCTAGCTATACCACTACTGGACATATACCCAGACGATGCCCCACCATGCCACAGGGGCATATGTGCTCCACTATGTTCATAGTGACATTATCTGTGATAGTCGGGAGCTGGAAATAATCCACAGTGGAAGAATGGACAGAAAATGTGGTTCATTTACACAATGGAATACTATCCAGCTATTAAAAACGAGGGCATTGCTAGGCAGTGGTGATGCGTGTCTTTAATCCCAGCACTTGGGAGACGGAGGCAGGCAGATTTCTGAGTTCGAGGCCAGCCTGGTCTACAGTTGCAGGGCAGCGAAGGCTATACAGAGAAACCCTTCTGGAAAAACGAAACGAAACGAAACCAACCAACCAACCAAACAACAACAGAAAACCACTGAGGCATTCTTTTTTCTGTAGATATTTTGACTAGAATTGCTTTCTCGATTTCTTTTCAGAATCCTGATTTAGGACTGTGCTGCCTAATTTCTAGCCATTAGAGGAGCCTCTAATTCCTTCTTGCTTTCTTTCTAGTTTAATTTCTATTATAATAAAAGAAATAAAAAGAACCTTCCTCCTTCAGCTGTGAAAATTTGGTGAGATGCTTATGATGCACAATGTTTTATATCATAGACTACCTCACACACACTTGAAAATAAGTATGCTCGGCTTTGTAAGAGGTGTGTGGTTGCTGCACAGTTGTCAATGTGATGTAGTGTGTTCTGACCCTAGCTGATACTCAGTCTGTGGATCTATTGATCACTAGGACAATAGTGCCTGCCATCAAAATAATGGATTTTCCACTGTGAAAATTACCTTTTCTCCTTTAATAAAAGATTTACTTACCTTTATTTCATGTGTATGATTTTTTTTCCTGCTTGTATGTATATACACCACTTACATGCAGGTCTATGGAGCTCAGGAGAGGGTGCTAGATTCCCTGGAACTGTAGCTATAGAGAGTTAGCCACCATGTGGGGGTTGGCAATCGAATTCCCTTAAATCTGTAAGAGCTGTCAGTGCGGTGGACTGCTGAGTCACCTCTCTGGCCAACTTCTTTCTCTTTTGAAAAAAATTGAATTTAAGCTTTTAGTATTTTAATTCTTTGAAAAATCGCATACAATACATTGTATTTTGCTCATATTCATTAGCTCCCCAAGTCCTCCCAAGTCCACCCACCTATTCCATACCCACCTAATTTGTGTCCTTAATATTATATAGATTTAAAAAACCATGAAATCCAATTTATACTTCCTGTATATACCAATTTATACTGCCTTATATTATATAGGTTTTAAAAAAAAAAACCACCAAATCTGATTTATACTGTCTATTTGTATATGTGCCGATGAGTGGCCACACCTCTAAAGTAAGCCAACTGTCCTCTTGCTCTGAAGTCTGTTTTTGACAAATAATAAGCACACATTTCTTTGCTGTAGGGGTCACACAAGGCTGGGCACTTTCATTATTTGTGAAGATTTGTCTACTTTCTAAACTGTATAACTACTAAAACAACACCCAGGCATATGCTCATGGTGAAGAGTTAGTCACCTGACTGTCCCGAGTCATGGTTGATGTCCCTAGCTTTTCAGCTCTTATTCGGTACTCTGGAGTGCCTTCCCCATTGCTGGAGTTTTCACTGGGGACCTGAGTGTTTAAATGTCTCCCAAACCTTGTGCTCAGCTTCAATGTGACATTTGCAAACTTACAGAGATAAACTATGTTCTTCAGAAGGCTCTGTTCCAGACTTCAGAGCAAGAGGACAGTTGGCTCACTTTAGAGGTGTGGCCACTCATCGGCACATATACAAATAGACATTATAAATCAGATTTGGTGGGTTTTTTTTTAAAACCTATATAATATAAGGCAGTATAATATAAGTATAATATAAGGCCCTGTTGTGGTGTTGGATGTGAGAGGTTAGAGAACAGATCATACACATGAAACACTATGTCTGAGGAAAGCATAAATCAAGGTTATGTGCTCATTGGTTGACACAAATGTAATAGAGGTCGTAACTCTGTTTCCCTTTAGAGCTGTGGTCACATAATTACTAATTCACTGTCTGCAAGACTTTCTATAGTTGGACTATGGTCAACAATGCAAATGAAGTGTAGCTTTTCATTCTTTAACGTGTTGCTTTGTTGTTTCGAGTGGGGAGCAGGGCCTTCTCATGAAACACAGGCTGCCCGCCTCAGTCTCCCCCCAGAATTGTGTGCACCATCAGGCCTGAATTCACTATACTTTTAAGTTAGCATTTTAAAAATCACACTCAATTGGGTGTATTTGGCACAGGGGATTATTGATTTGTTTTAATCAGGTCTACTATCTCAAAGGTGCTTAAATTGATTACTAACTGCCAAGATGCATTTCTTTTATAGTTAACATATTTTCTACATCTCCATTATATCTTAAATTGTATCTGATGATTTGGAAATTTTTGCTGCTATAATTTTAGCTAACCAAAATGAAGAAAAAAAAAGACCCATCATCATCATACAAAGTAAATGTTAATATTTTAGGTGAAATGTCTACTTTTTGTCTTCATGAGCAAATTTCTGCTTTTAATACTATCCTGACATGGGTTGTTTTTTTGTTTTTTGTTTTTTGTTTTTGTTTTTTGTTTTTGTCATGACTCCTTACCCAACTTATTGCTATCAGCATTTAATGCCTCTCAGCTGTCTTCCACATATTACTTAGTTAAAAGATGAAACAAAAAAAAATGTTGTTATTTTCATTTACTTCAAACAACAAATGTGAGGTTTAAAAGAAGCCTGACTTCTTTTGGGTCACAGAATCAGGACCTGGGTAGCAGGAGACAGCAGGCAGTTTGTGCCAGGTTTTGCATCTATCTTATTTATTTTGAGTGTGTGTGTGTGCGTGTGTGTGTGTGTGCGCGCGTGTGCGCATGCATGCATGCCATGGGGAGTCCATTCTTTCCCTCTGCCACATGGGCTCTGAGGATCAAACTCAGGTCACCAACTTGGAGACCAGTACTTTTTACCTGTTGAATTACTTCACTGTCATTTAAATTTTTAATGTATGTATGTGTTAGATATAACCTAAATATGTTAAATATACGTATTTAACATAACTGGTTTTATTCACAGAGAATCTCCCATGTGTTAAATGCTCCTTCCAAGTTTGAGTGGACAGGATCTCAACTTTCAGATAGTATAGAATAAGGCTGTCCTTGGGTACATCCTGGATTCCTCATCTTCCCAGCTGCTGTGGACAACGATGGAAAGAAGAATGGGTAGCTGTGACTGCCCTAAATTGTCCAGCAGAGTTCAAAGAATGCATTCAGTGTATACAGGGCATTTCAATGACTGAAGGGCCACCTGAAGGTTTCCAGGATTGAGGGTAAAATGTCATAGGGTTCCTTGTAGTGTGATGAAGACGTTTCAACTCTGGGTAGACATTGCAACAAGAGTGCTGCATCGTCTACTGCAGAAGTCCGAATTTGAGAACAGATGTATCTGGTTTTCAACAACACTCCTCTGCCATCCCTGCCATTAATGTTATTGAGTACGTTATTTAATCTTGTTGATTTTTCCCAGCTGTGAAAGGAAGATCATAATGTGTAACTCCCAGAGTAGTGATGAAAATAAAGTCAGTGTGTCAACTTTTCAAAATAGAGAAGATATGGGGCCATCCTAGATGTCCATCAATGGAAGAATGGTGAAGAACACTGGACACACACACTGGGTATTATTTGGTCATAAATAGTGATATCTAGTCACTGCAGCTGGACATCCTGTAATGTGAAGTGAACCAGACACAAAACGACAACACTCTCTGTGGTACAGCTAACCTATGTTGACCTGAGTTAAAAACAGTCACTGCTGGAAGAAGAAAGAGGCAGATAAGGGAGGTGAGTTAAAAATACACACTGATAGGAATAGAAGGAATTTGTGCTGGTGTTCCACCACACAACAGGATGACTGGAATTCACAGCAATCTATTATATAGTTTAGGGACATCTAGAGGAAAGAATCCAAAGTCTCCAAGCATGAGGAGGTGGAAATGCGTGCTAATGCAGTGAGCTGAGCCTGGTTCATATATGCTGGTAAAACCAGGGGACAGTAGACTAAACAGTAGCTGTTGGCAACGTTGGTGGGTTGAGCCCATGAGTGCATGCCAGTAAAACCCGGGACAGTAGACTAAATGGTAGCTATTGCTGTTGTCATTGTTACTTTAGGGGGAACATCTAGAGTTTGGATTTTATTTTTTTAAATCAATCTTGGGAAAGTTACTTACCTGGGTAGTCGTTATGTAACTTTAAAGCAAAATGCCTCACCAAGCTGACTTGATGATAAAGCAGATGTCTGAGCGCATCTTGGGATGAATAAGTTATGAATCATGAAAAGCTGCTGTTTAAAGGCTACCAGCTGCATGCTTGAAAGCAAATGGCTATCTTGCTGATCTGAGTAATTCTGATCTTGTCTAAATTTAAACTCTGACTGTAGTTAGGTGCAGGGATGAACTCTTAAGAACACCGAGCAGTGCAGAGTTGCTGTTCTGATGAGGGTACCATATCCCACGTTTCCAATACTTTGTACTGAGTTAGTCCAACTTGTGTATCAAGGCACTATTCCCCATCTGGTATCTGTTGGTTTGTCTGAGAACTAATTCCCATACTGTGGCCTTGTGCCCTGACCACTCACACATTCTTAGGAACTATTCTTCAAACATGATCTTTGGCCCAGTGTGAATCCTCTTAGGGAGAAGCAGCCACAGTGTTATTGGTGAGATGACCACGCAGTCCTCTCTAAGGGGTTTCAAGAGGACCAATGTTTTGAAACGTCTGCTTGCTACGAGGTTGAGCCTTCTTTCCCGTTCCTCTTCTAAACGATCACCTGCAGCCCAGCCTCTTCCTTCTCAGTACAGACCTTTCATCACCGGGATGAACAGAAGAGATGATCTACACAGAGCAAGGGAGGGAGACTTATGGGAAAGCCTGCCACGTGCCAAATGAGCTGCATGGAGTGCTACGGCAAGGAATAACTTTCTGGTAATGGGATGTCTGCAACTTCCTTTAACCCGTGGCCACTGCGCTTCTCTACATTCCTTGCAGTTGCAGAGGATTTATTTGCTGAAATAAGGAGACAAATGTGAAATGATTTCTCCAGTTTCCTTAAGAATGTATTTTTTTTCAAACTTAGACAAATAGTCCTTATGGTTCTTGAGAAATAATCACAGCGTCTGAGTTAGTATTGCTTCCGGGGTGAATGTGGTGGCCTGTTTGGTATTTGGATAGGATGCCTCTTTGCAACCCACTTCTCGTATTGGTGAGAAATGTTATTTTTGTCTTCACGGGGTTTATTTATAGAGTTCTTAGGTAATCGTGGCCTTTCTCTCTTTCTCCTCGCCTTTTAAGACAAAGTCTTATCATGCATCACTGGAACTTGTAATGTAGGTCAAGCTGACCTTGAACTCAGAGAGCCACTTCCTCCCAAGTCCCTTCAAATGCATCTCAATAAAGACGTGGGTCACTACAAGTACGCTTTTAAACTGTACACTTTCATAAAAATAAAATCATGCGCTCACTGCAGCATCATCCATGAGGTTTTAATCACCCCTAATGAGGAGTTTAGGCTGAAATTCTCTATAGCTTAGAATATATTATTTTCCCACACTATGAGGTCATGACATAAAAGTCAATAAATATGTTATTTTACTTCAAGAAGAACTCACATCAAAGAGGGCAGCCTTTAAAGCTTCATTCACCTTGCTATTTATTTCATTTGTACCTGGAATCTGATGCTAGTTGTAGGAGGCTGAACTGATTCAAAACAAAACAAAACAAAACTCTGGTTATAACCTCTCTTCCACCAACCCTATAAAGGACCAGACCTGTCAGTGAAGGTCACATGTCCTGAAGGAAAGAAAATAGCGGCCATGGTGGGGCAGGAGCTAGAAGATCAGGAGAACTCAAATCAGTGTGTGCTATTATATATGTGTGTGGGCACGTGCTTTTGATAATTTCACTATCAAAAAATTATATATTCGCTAAAGTGCTTATCTTCTGTGAATCCTATAGTCTACTAGTCAGTGGACAGTGGAATTTTCATAAAGAGGACAACAGATGTTAGAAGGTCAAAGGGTCAAGGGGATCAAAAGGGAAAATGGCTTAAGTCTGTTGAGTGGCAGCTGCCTTAGCTGGGTCTGACTCCCTTTGAGAGGGTGGCTCTGGAGGGGTGAAAAAAGGTTTGAGATCCAGAACAATCCTCTTCTCTGGCTCTTTAGGACAGCTGGGCACCATTTGAATGCTAGAGTGGGGGATGGGAGGATGGGAGGATGGGAGGATGGGAGGATGGGAGGATGGGAGGATGGGAGGATGGGAGGAGGGACAACCAAGAGTCCTTTTCATTATGTCTTTTTAAGTGCGTAGATGTACCCTATGAGGAAGTATACTGTGTTTGAATAAGGGATACTGAGATTAACCCAGGCACAAACTCTACCACTGAGATACATCCCAGACCCAAGAAATGGTCACTACCACCTTTGAATGGCCATAAAGATGCCTCAAGAAGGAGACATCTTTCATTGGAGCAGGCGTGTTTGATCTGGCTCCTCACTGTGGCCCGGATAGAGATAAATTTCCTTTAGTGACAGTTGCTATTACTAGGACAGGACAAAGGTGTGCTAGGCTTCCTTTAAAAAGGCACCTCAAGCATGGGCAGGCATCACTCTCTCTTTTCTCTAAGCAAATCTGAGGTGAACTTTTACCAAAAAGTAGGAGCAAACCCAAGAGACATAGCGTATCTCTATGTGTGTTTGTTGGGTAAATATCCTAAGGGCTGGTGCGCGAGAATGTCTCAGTAAGTAAAGCGCTTTCCTTACACACAGGACCTGGGTTTGGTTCCCAGAACTTCTGTCAAAAAGTCAGCTACAGGGGGCTGGTGAGATGGCTCAGTGGGTAAGAGCACCCGACTGCTCTTCCGAAGGTCCGGAGTTCAAATCCCAGCAACCACATGGTGGCTCACAACCATCTGTAACAAGATCTGACGCCCTCTTCTGCAGTGTCTGAAGACAGCTACAGTGTACTTACATGTAATAAATAAATCTTTAAAAAAAAAAAAGTCAGCTACGACGATAGGTGCATGTGATGCCATGCTGAGAAAATGGGCACAGAAGGAGCCCCTGGGCTCTCTACCTCATCTAACCATAACATCTAGATCAGTGAGAGAACTTGTCTCTTTCAGATGAATCTTGTTCCTGTTGAGGGCAGTCCAGATGGTCCTCTATATACTCTCCACATATGAACATGTGAACTCACTTATCCACACACACCTGTGTTCACACACATATGCACATACATCTCACACACATACCTGCATATACACACCTTGCACTCACACACTCACATATATCTATACTCATACTACTACCTGTGCTCACACAACACACCTGTGTACACACACACAGACACACACACACATTCACACATACACACACCTGTGTTCACATACACACCTTTGTTCAGACACTGATACATTTTTACTCTCTCACACACATACCTGTAGTCACACTTGCACTCATGCATACCTGTACTCTCTCCCACTCATGTATATCCACACACTCACACAAACACACTCACATATACACACCTGTATATACACACACACACACAAACACAAACACACCACCTCTGAAAAGGTGGAGTTTGGTTTGATCATAGGTAATTTACCTCTTGGTCCATCACGTCCAGCTTACCCAGTTGCCATCTGTGCTGTGGCTCAGGGTTTTCTGTGCTACCAACTCATTAAAATCACCTGGGAAGCTCTGGCTCGAACACAGGTTAGTGAAACAGAAATCCCAGGGGTGTGCCCTAGTGTGAGGATTTTAATAGCTCTCTTGGCAATGGTTGGTGTGCAGGAAAGTATTAAAGGTCAGCACGGTGTGCTTCAGGACTCTTCATCATTCTGTTTGTTGTGGAGAGAGGCCTGGCACTCGTTAGATGAATGAATGAATGAATGGACAGATGAATACTCATTATTAGTGTTCTCATTCAAATACAGACTAAGTGATGCTTCTCACCCTGCTGCTTACCAAGGCCCTCTACAGTTAGAGAGAACCTCTGTGTGGTAGCTCTAAGGCTGGTCACTCTTTAGACACCAGGAATGGTCTCGTCCCTCCACTTCTGATGGCGTCTCCATCGTCTGATTATTGAAATTCTCGTACAAACAGAAATACCGAGTAGTGAGTAGTGGGAGGGTTGGCCTGGCCTTCTCTAGCTGCATTCTAGGCTGGGGATAGACCTGTGCCTTAAATCAGTGTCCTGTTGCTGGGAAGAGACAGCGTGGCCATGCCAACTCTTATAAAAGAAGGCATTTAATTGGAGCTTGCTTACAGTTTCAGAGGTTTAATCCATTATCATTACGGTGAGGAGCATGATAAGAGGCAGGCAGATGCAGTGGTGGAGAATTAGCTGAGCGTTCTGGATCTGCAGGCAGCAGGAAGACAGAGAGAGAGAGAGAGAGAGAGAGAGAGAGAGAGAGAGAGAGAGAGAGAGAGAGAGACTGGCTTTTGGAACCCAAATCTACTCCAAGTGACACACTTCCTTCAACAAGGCCACACCTCCCAATCCTTCTCAAACAGTACCATTCAATTATATGAGCTTATGGGAGGTGGGGTGCTTATTCAAATCACCAGACCTGAGGTGGCAAAGTCCTTCGTTGCAAGGGGGTAAAATGCAGGGTTTAGGAGAACATTGCCACTTGGAGGATAGCCATGGATTTGAAACAAGCACCAGCAGTGTCTTGATTGGCTGTTTGATCAGAGTCAACTCTGAGACAGAATCTAAGTTAGTGAAGGAGTCAAGCAGGAGTCATGAGGACTGCAACTCAGGGGTAGCCTTTCCAGTTCATTTTCATCAGGGTTTGGTGTGTTTTTTCAGACAGTAATCTGCACCAGATGGAGAAATAGGGATAGTTGTCTTGGTTTCATATTCCAGAAGAGCATATTATTGAAAATTTCAAACACAAGAAAATAGAATTAAGGTAAGGAGATTATTGAATTAGTTTCCTCTCAAACCCAAACCTTGAATTTTTATTACTAAATCTTTTATTTATAGAGGATATAATGAAAATATAACCTTGAAAAGAACATTAATGTAATCACATATGCTAGGTGTCTCACTTTGCTTTGAGAATCCAGGAATTAAACTGGTTTTTATAATGCTACAAAGGGTGATTTTACACATACACACACACACACACACACGTCTACTTAAAGTAGAAGCTACCATATTTTATCATGTAAAATATTATACAGTGTCCTTTTAAAAAATATAACTCAGTTAGAAGATGAACTAAGACATTGAATCAGAAATTTTGGTTTAGCAGTTTTTCTAGTTACTTGATATCTGCCTTGAAGGAAGTCTCTTAGTCTTTCTGAACCCCCAACGACCTAGTTATAGAATTTATAATAATCTTTCTCATCTATAGAATTACAGTCATGACTTAAAGAGAAACATGTAAAGTGCCTGATGAACTACACATCACATAGAAAATTGAATTATAATCGTATTTAGATTTCTAACCTCAGTCAGAGGCTCAGCTTGCATAATTGGTCAGAAAATTCCTATGCTAATCTCAGGTGGTGATGCCAGCTCCTGTGCGTTTCACCGTGGTTCTCAGGCTGCCCCTGAGCTCGCAATCTGTAGCATTAAACTCAAGTAGTAATCGCACAGGCATGCGGCGTCTTGAACAACTTGATGTAGTTTCCATTAAACCTAATTTCTGTTTTTATGTTCTCATTTTATTTTTGTGCCGATTTTATTACCCATTCTTCTCTTTTTATGATTATCTTTTTGCCCTTTTGTTAAACGAACTATAGTGCACCCCCCCCACCCGCTCCCACATACACAATTTTGAGGTGACAACATCTGGGACACACAAGCCTTTCAGGAATCAATCCAGAGTTACAGCCTTTGTGTAATTTAGACAATGCCACCATCAACCCCATCCATGGTAGCTCTTTCACCTCTTGGCAGGAGCCTCATGTTCAGTCTGAAGATGTCCCTCAGAGAGAGTCTTAAAGATGTGTGAAGTGAGTCAGGCTTCCTGGAAATTGCTGTTCCCAGCAGTAAAATTTCAGTTTCTTATATTCTTGGTAAGTAAGTATCCACAGGAAAGTCCGAGAAGCAAATTCCTTTCTGATATTAGTTTTCTTCTTTCCTTTATTCCAATAATGTCACCAGCCACCTTACCTTCTGGTGGCATGATTTCTTGGGTAAAATACATGAGGCTACATTAAAAGCTATGTTAAATTTATCACTCGTATTAACTGATCTGCATGGCTAGGTGAAGCGTGCTGAGAAACGTTTTAAGGAGTAAATGCAGTTATGCACAAGGACTAGTTCTTTCCACAAGGCCTTGATACAGGAAGACATACAGTCTGCAAGGACCCGGTGAGAAGACTCCTGGCCACAGGCTTGTGTGTAAAACGAGGATGACATGCAATTAGCCGTACACTAGTTACCTATTTCTGCAAACGGAGCTCCGTTGGAGCTCAGCAGCTAAGCAGTGTGGTCACCAGCCTTTGAATAACCCTGGTCACAAAGCTTCGATTTGGAGGGTGGGCTCTGCAGAGAGCTCAGCTCTGCCAGAATTGTCCCTAGCAGGAAGACTTTGATGTCAGAGGTTTTGATTAAAGGCTCAGTACTCGATGACTTGTGATTGGCATTGCCTGTCAGATAAGATATTGGCTGACTGCATCCCCTTTGTGTTACTTGCTTTAAGGCCTGGAACTCTTGTAGGATGGCTGCATACAAGGAGAAAAGACGAGGTCACCTTTTATAGCATGCCTTCGCGATTCCTGAATTACTATATTGTATTTTAACTAAGGCCAGTTCAAGGAGACAGGGTAGCGACCCTTTACTGGGAGGTGGCAAAGTTCTTAAGAATATAGGACAGAGAGGATTATTGCTATGGTAAATTTTTATAGAATACACTGTCACACTTACTTAACACAGCTCTAACGAATATCCAATGAGCCGATATGTACAAAGGATATAGCCCGTACACTGTAACTGGCAGCTGTGAGTGTGCTATTGCTACTGCATATGTAACTGTGCCAGTCTACGGTGAAAGGGTCTCTGACCTGTTGAGACCCAGACTGTAGCGTTGTCAGTTCAGGCAGAGGAACTTCAAGCCCGAGGGTTAACTTGTTCAGTCATCCAGAAGGAACTGAGGCTAGGAGACCAAAGGTGAGACTGAACTGGTCACCACAGGTCAGACTTTACAACACAGAACTGCCGAGTTGGCAGCCACAGAGCAGACCTCTGAATAGCGAGTGAAGGCGTGTAATGAACACCCAGTGTTCATGAGCTGAGGATCCTGACTTGAAGACAGCCCGGACCCTAAAGAATTAGGTCTTCTCTTTACTTTGAAGTGTATTTATGATCAGTTGCAAAGTTGTTTTTCAACACTTATTCTGTGGATTAATCTGATCAAGGAACTTCTACCAAGATCTTGAATGTTACATAATATATAATGGGATATATATATACACACATATATATGTGTATATATATGTATGCACACACACACATATATATGTGTGTGTGTATATATATGTATATATATACATATATATACACACACACATATATATATATATATACATATATATATATTAGAGTACTTTTGAATGTTAAAATGTATGAATTGATACTATAGAAGGCACACACATCTTGGCATCAAGCACAATTGCATACAATATGTGGTTTCCTGTGGTTACACTTGCTAAATCTTCAGGCCAGCATACAGCTGAAAGGTTGCACGTGAAGAATGACAGTAGCCAGGCAAGCAGCACCTCGAGTGGTAGGTAATGCAAAGAGGTTTTGCTGAGTTATCATCATGTCTTACCTAGAGAATAAGGAATGTGATTTATTATTAAGCTGGCCATTTTGATCTGAAACATGTTAATTAAAAATGAATTAAAAAATTAATTGATAAAGGCTTTCTGACATAACGCAGCTAAGTTCAGAGAGACCTCTGGGGGGGTGGTTGGAGTGGCAGATGGTGACCCACGCGATGGATCTGCACTGCACGATAGCCTCTGGGTTATTCCTCATTTTCCAGTGGAGTTGAGCTGTGGAGAATTCCTTGGGGGAGGGGGTGCTGGCTGTCAAAGAGTGTCAGTCCTGGTCCCAGGCCGAGGAGTTGGCTATACATTTTTGCTATGCATTTGCTATCTTGGTGAATTTTGCTCATCCCTACTGTGGTGGTTACCTGGATATGATAACTTGTCTAGACCGTGGTGTCAGTAATTTGGTTAAACACTGGTCTAGGTGTTGCTCAGTAGGTGATGGTTAGGAATGACTAACGTTTGAATCATCGTGTTTGAGTGAGGCAGATTATTCTCCATGATACCATTGGATGTTGCACAATAGTTAACAGACTTAAGAGAAAACGCCGGGTTTGCTGCTGGTGAAATCACCCTTATGTCTGCGGCATGGAGATGGTCCACTTTGCTGAAATGACGCCCTAATAATGACTTGCATTCCAAATGGGGACCTCAGCTCTTCCTGGGTCTCCAGGCATTTCCTTGCACAATATCAGCTTCCACCCTCACAGGAACTAAGTCCTTAAAGGAAAACTCTCTTGTTTTGATGCATCTTGACCAACCTACCTGTCTAACTTCAGGATAAAGGGGAGTGTCAAGAAGCTCTGGAGTGGAGCGACGGTGGTGCGCATGAGCTCTGCAATTGAGTTGGGTAAACGAGAACCCAAACTACTCTGCTGAACGGTCCTATTTAAGAGTTTCAAGCTGTAGCTTTCTTTATGTGTAATGCAACATTACAATTCTCACATTCTTGCAGGTATATACTTACAGAGCTCAGGGAATGGCGACTCCTTCAGAAAAATTGCATTAAGGGATGGGGAAATAATGAAATGCTTACCTGTTGCACACCCTCCTCCCTTCCTGTCTCCACCCCGTCTCTGTTTCCCTCCTTCCCTTCCTGTCTGGGCTGGGTGGCATTGAGGTCACCACAAAGCCCAGGCAGGCCTTGGACTCTAGGTTTCCTTCTAGTGGACCTTTTCTGTTTCTCCCATTATACCCTACTTACAGGACTGTCATTCCTGATGAAGGTAAACACACTTTTCACTTTTTTTTTCCAAGAAGGGTTAGGAGTAAGCCAGTGACACAATTCTGGTAGTAACCAGAATGCAGGAAAAGTTGTGTTGGTATAACCCTGGAGACATGATGGTTCCCTTCTCAGACAGCCCCTGCGTGCTTTTCTGCTTGCATCAAGGTAGGATGGTGTTGATACATAATATCATTTACAAGAACCCATTGGACCACTCTTGAAAAGTTGCTTAAGTGGCACTGGGGTTGCAACAAGAGTTCAGCATAGGTTGTCTGAGCACAGTAGCCAGCAGCAATGGCAGCAATTTTATTGCAAAGATTGAATCTAGATACAAACTACCAAAACAAAAGACAAAACAAAACAAAACCAGACAAAAATCCAAACAACAACAACAACAACAGCAGCAGCAGCAGGCTAGATGGGCAGATAAATACGACATATTTTGTATTCTACCCCAAAGCAGTTTTCACTAGAGATTAGTAAAAAGCAAAATACTTGAGGTATGGGTAGAATAATGTCATATGACTCCTGTCTGGCTTTATGGTTATTATTGCCAGCACTCCCATTTGGTGAAGAATAAGTTAAGAATCTGTCCCACAGAGCACCATCACCTCTGTCACAAAGTCAACTGTTAGGCTCCCCGCAGGATAATCTTGCCTGGTATTTCTGCACAGTTGGCAGCACTGGTGTGACAGATGTAGATGCTTGCTGAGCCAATGGCACAGCACCCCTCCCTCCCCCCCACCCTATTCCTATTGGAGTCGAAGCGGGGAGTTTTTTCATTCTGAGTTTTGCTCTGGTATCTAGCCTTTGCCAGTGAGTCTCAGGTAGAAGCTCTGCACTAGGCTATGCTGATGGTTCTGTTCCTATTTCCTGGGACACAGGAAACTCTGGTCACATGACCACAGGGACTAGAGAACCCACCTGCTGCTTGGTATGCTCAGGGGAAGCACTTCCCAGGTCATTGTTTCCCACTTAGAGCTATAGATTTGATGATTAAACCACGCATCTGCTTTTTCTCTGTCCCTTTTTTTCTGCTCATTTGAACAATCATCTTTGTCTCGGCCTATTTCATTTGTCATCTGTACATTTCTGTGCTAGCCACTTGCTGCTTTAATTATTATACATTAGAAATATTTCAGTTATGAGTAGCAAAATATTCTGCACTGCATCTGTGTTTCATTGAACCTGGCTTTTTTTTTTTAAGATTTATTTATTTTAGATGAGTACACTGTAGTTGTACAGATGATTGTGAGCTTTCATGTGGCTGTTGGGAGTTGAATTTTAGGACCTCTGCTCCCTCCTGTCAATCCCGCTTGCTCTGGTCAGCCTCACTTGGCCCCACTTGCTCCAGCCCAAAGATATATTTGTTTGTTTGTTTTTTGAGACAGGGTTTCTCTGTGTAGCCCTGGCTGTCTTGGAACTCACTTTGTAGACCAGGCTGGCCTCAAACTCAGAAATTTGCCTGTCTCTGCCGAGTGCTAGGATTAAAGGCGAGCACCACTACACCCGGCAAGATTTTTATTATTATACATAAGTACACTGTAGCTATCTTCAGACACACCATAAGAGGGCATCAGATCTCATTACAGATGGTTGTGAGCCACCATGTGGTTGCTGGGATTTGAACTCAGGACCTTCAGAAGAGCAGTCAGTGCTCTTAACCTCTGAGCTATTTTGCCAGCATCCTGAACCTGGCTTTTAACATGATAAAGAGAGCTGTTCTTTGGTGATTTTTCACATCCTTGCGTCTTTGCTTAGCAAGTGGCTAGCCTTGGTCACCTAAGCCGAGCATGCATAGCTCATTGCAGATGGTGAGAAATATTTGGGGGTGGGGTGGGGCATGGGACTTGAGATTTTTTATTGACCAATTCCATCTTCATGCATGATTTTGGTTGAGATATGGCTTGCTTTGCATTCCAGTGAACTGTGTGGGAAGGGAGGGTGTTGGGGGGAATTCCTTTGTGTTTTGGGGCATAGAATGGAGAAATAGCCTTGGGTAGAAGTTGTATGTCTGGTTGAAGAATGAGAAAGAGAAGAGAAAGCTTGTGAAAACATCTTCCTGTGGCTCTTGAGGAAACTGAAAGTGAAGATTTGATGATCTATAATTCAAGTGGAATCAAAGGTTCTCAGAAACAAAACAACCAACCAACCCCGGGAGTTTGTCTTGAAACAGATCTAAATGCATTATTATATGTCCTGAGTATTTTACGCCTGTGAAAAATCAGTACTATAACCGTTAGTCGGAGGAAGGACCATCACTTAATTTAATTTGCTATTTAGCTTAGAAAATATTCTTAGTCATAAGTGCTTATTTTCTAGATACTCTACGTTTTAATTAATTTCTCAGAAATCAGTTTAAAATGTGAAAATAATGACTTCTCACAGAAACTGCATGGCACATCCATGAGCTCTGTGTGTCAGAGGGGTTTTTATTTTCTAGGAAGGAGTACTTGGGCCCATCATGGTTATTGACATCAGATAGGTTAGTGGGAAGGCTGGCTGTATCCCAGATCTTCACACTCAGCCCATAACTTCTTTCCTCAAGGATCAAAGGAAAAGGGGCATTTGAGGGACAGTACAGGAGGATTCTCAGGTTCCAGCCAAGCTGTCTTTTATCAAGTTGCACAGTGGGCTTGCTGTGTCTGATAAGGAGAGGTGGGGGTATGTGTGGTCTGTGTTGCAATTCCAGTTCTCAGGATCTGGGTTTGTAGATATTCTTAGCTAGCCTATGATGGACTCCAGGTAGGCCACTTCGGATCTCTTCACTACCTGATGGGCTAGACCAAGAGAAGATAGACATTGGTGTTCTATCTTTGCAAACTCTTACCTCTGCTTTCCTGGAGAAGTGGGTATATAGCTCAATGACCAAGCCCAATCAGTCAGTCAACAGGTTCTCCAGCGCAGGAGCAAGGATTGAAAAGAGAGACGATTAGACAATGCCACAGTATGACCCCAGTCAATTCTGAGACTGAAGGCAGGTTTATTTTTTTCCAATCTGCTTTTATACCATTTTAATTACATGCAAGCAATACAATAAGGAACAACCAAGGCAAGAAACAAAGTCCCATGATCACTGTGTCTAAGGGCTTGTCAGGATGACCAAGATATCTGAGCCCACTTCCTTGTCCATGCCCAAAATCAGATTCTTGCCTGAAGCCTACTTCTTTTGTTCCACCCTAAAATTAAGATTCCTGCCTGAACTTACTTCCTTGTCATGACCTAATGTCAGATTCCTGTCTGAAAGCCATTTCCTTGTCCTTGGCCAATGTCAGATTCCTGCCAAGCCCCCCCACCCCCAAAGGCCAATTTGTCTTAGTCAAGGTTTCTATTCCTGCATAAACATCATGACCAAGAGGCAAACTGTGGAGGAAAGGGTTTATTCAGCTTACACATTCGCATTTCTGGTCATCACCAAAGGAAGTCAGGACTGGAATTCACACAGGGCAGGAAGCAGGAGCTGATGCAGAGACCATGGAGAGATGTTAGTTACTGGCTGGCTTCCCCTAGCTTGCTCAGCTTGCTTTCTTATAGAACCCAAGACTACCAGCCCAGGGATGGCACTGCTCACAAGGGGTCTGCCAGAGGCTCCCCACAGCTCAAGAATGTCATGGTCCTTTCGATGATTTTTAAATTACCAATGATGATGGTGGTGGTGGCGGCGGCGTGCGCACACGCACATGTGTGTGTGTGTGTGTGTGTGCACTTGCGTGGGCGATAATTAAGAAAAAGCTTGCTACCAGGTAGGGTCCTGCTGCATAGCTGACATAGCTCACATGCCGTGTTTATCATTTCCTGCTACTGTGGGAGCTTTGAGGGTTCTTGATAGACTTACTGCCCATTCTCCAGCTATGAATCTCACAGGCTGACCTGGTGGTCCATTTCTCCCCTCTAGACTGCCTCTCAATGAAAGCCTTGCATGATGATTCCCCAGCATCAGCAGAGCACACTGGTTGAAACATTTGAATAGGGTGCTTTCAATTCTCCTTCCTTTGTACGAGCTTGTGTGAGCAAAACCACAGCTCTTACCTCTACAGGACAGGAAATAGTTTATTTTGGATCCAAAGATGAGAAAGAATGGCTGGAGTACATGAATTAGGTTGCCACAAAAATCTATGTCTCAGTGTGGTAACAACTTGATGAAGCTTTTATAGTAACGGAATGAAGAAAGTCCTAAATTGAAGCACTTTCCAAATATATCCAAAGAGTTACACAAATGGCTTAGAGCAAAACAGGAGAATCTGGGCCAGAGGTCACAAATGATACTTGATGCTGTGATTAGCCTTTTGGTTGGTAGAAATTCGGGTTTTTGTTTAGTCCGTGTATTCTAAAAGGGTTTTATCTGTTAGTCACAGGATGTTATTTAGGTAAGACAGAGAGGAAAGGCTACTGAGGGAGCTAAAGATAGTCCAAGGTAAATGTAATTTGGCTCTGGAATTGCAACATTCCAAGTTCTTTACCCAACAGAAGTTCCCATCAGTTAATCAGCCTTGCAGGCTAGGCAAGGGGCAGTTCTTCCTGGAACGTTTGTTAACAAACTATTGTGTGGGTCCAGACCCGTATTTTTCCTCTCACGTTTCTTCAGATGTTTTGAGATTGCCTTTGTGAGTTTCTGAAGTTTCTGTGCTCTCACTTTGTAACAGCCTATTGTTCTCTGTTGCTTGATCTGTTACATCTTTACTCAGTTTGGGCAAGGCTTTGCAGAATGAGCTTGGGTCATGTCCTTTTTCCTTTCAGTTTTGTCCTGTGAAGAGCATCTGTGGTAGCACTGTTGGCAAAGGTTGAGCTGAGCATCCTGCCACCCGCTTTTTTTTTTTTTTGGCTTGTCAGTGTCTGGCATCCCTGGCTCTCCGCAGCTGCCTTCCCAGGAAGTCTATCACTAGGGGGGTTGTAACAGGGTAAATTCCTGCTAACTGGTAAATGGCTTGTGGTTTTTGCCTGCTATCAGGCTCCCAGGAATCTCTATTTGACAGAACAGGACCCTTTTCAAGATGGCACCCAGGAGTAACAAAATGGATTTCCTCTGCATTGCTGACCCGCCCTCGGGAGGAGTCACACTAGCTCACCCAATGAACCCATAACTGTACAGGAGGCTTGTGAGGGCTGGGGCTTGTCCTGAGGGTCACTTTTCATCAGAGCTGTGTGGAATGTCTTTTGAGTGGGGCCTCCATGTCTCTGGCCCTGTTTGTTTGGCTTCTGTTGAGTAAGATGTCCATATTTTTCTCTGCATTTTTCTTCAGATGTTCTGAGATTACCTTTGTGAATTTCTGAAGTCTTACCCTCTCACTTTGTAACAGCCTATTGTTTGTTGTTGTTGTTGTTGTTCTGTCTGTTCTCTTTAATTGGCCACATGGAGGGAACTGCTGGTCCGTCACCTTACCTGGAACTCCACTGGGAATGGAGTTCTGCCTTGATTTCTTTTCCAGTATATGTAGATGGTATAACTGTTATTAATTTTTCTACCAAGGCAGATGCCATAGATTCTTCAAATGTTTGCTAAGCTACAGCCTTTCAAACACATGTTCCCCTATATGGCTGAGGAATAAATTAAGGGTGATTTTTAAATCACAAGGAGATGTTATTTGTATCCTTGAAGGGGATCTCGAACTTCTAACCTGTTCAAATTATAGACACAGGTCCACCCTGAACACTATAGAAAACAACTGAGTTAATTCCATATAATAAATAAGTTAACATGCTTTTACTTTGGTGATTTTTTTTTTTTTGGCAAGACACATTATACTTTTAAATTCAAAATTACCATACATTTATAACCCAGTAGTATTTCTTTGCGTTAACTGTACCCCAAATTCTAAGAAATTAAATGTTTATTCTTTTAATTGGTTGAATTCTGGTTAATGGTTAAAAAAAAACCTTTATAATAATAAGTACAGAGCCCAGTAAGTATGTTTAACATCTTTTATCATCTTGCTATACAGTAGTTTACCTACAGCTTGAAAGTGTATGCTTTTGCATAAATTCATTTCTATATGCATTTTGTATTCAGATATGAGGGTTTTTTTTGGCATGGGTTTGTTAATCTTACTCTAGGTTTTCTGCACATGGCTAGAGCATCCATCCCACATGCAGCTCACCTGCAGCTGCACAGCTTGTCACATGTCCCCACATATGTACTGGACTTTTTTGTTCATCTAATGCTAGAATTGTACCCGTCCCCTTGTCTTCTAAAAAGGCATAATTGTTGTACTAATGGATTTTAAAAATAAACTGCCCAGGACATTATGTGATTCAAATAAGTATACCAGATGGATCCCAAAGACATTGAGTCATGTTGTTCAGCCTCAAACACCCGTATCGGTCATGGTATCTGCCAGCATTTCCTTCTCCTCCTGTGAATGTCTCTCTGCTGGATCACCTGTTCCTGCCTCATGATAGTGGAAGTGGATCCTCTCTTATCTTCTTACTTTTATAAAATTGAATTAACTCTTATTTCTGCTTGTTGTATGCAGGCTCACTCATCCCAGAAAAGTAAGGTTTTATAGAATTCAGCTTTAAATGTTTGTTTTCATTTTTATCCTTTTATATTCATAAATATTGTATAGTGGGCATAGTTCTTTCATTATCACCTGTCTTCCTCATGTTAGTATCGTTTGTCCCTCTATGATTGAAAACTTTCTCCCTTATACATACTCACAGTTCTTTATTCTCTAAAGTCATTGTCATGTTGGCAGCCACCTAACAATGTCTTTTAATACTTGATTAAAGTTAATAGCAATGAATTAAAATGGCTTTTTAGGAGCCAGAAAGAAAATGTTAAGCCAATTTCAGAAAGACAAGTATTACATTTTTCTTTCATCTGTGGTTCCTAGATTTTAGAGTATACACATGCACACACATGTGCATACACACACTTGCACACACATGCACGCAGATACACACATGTGCACCCATGCACACATGGGCATACACACGTGTACTCGCACACATGCACACACATACAGGCACACACACACACACACACACACACACACACACACACACACACACGGGCATGTACACGGGCATGTACACGCACGTGCACACACACATGCAAACACATCACACATGTGCAAACACACAAGTACACACACCTATACACACTTTTGCACACACACGTGCACATACTGTGCATAGATAGATGCATGGATGGATGATAGATAACATGACTACCTATGGGGACAGAGGAGTCTCACAGGAGAAGGTGGGTTGAGAAAAGGGAGAAGAGAGGCCTATGGGGGAGGGGAGCACATATACCCGATGGCAGTTCTGGCCTTTGGATTAACACGAAGTACAATTGGAAAATTTTCTATGTGATTTACTGTAGCCAATGGTCAAAAAACTATTATAGAACTATTGAGAAATCGTTACAGTTCCTCTCAAAACGTCTTTGAGTAGACACTGTCCACAAACTGCATGCCTTTGACAAGTTCAACTATAATTAAAACACACAAACCTCAAAATGATACAGTGGCTGGAGGCCTGGAGAGATGGAGGTGAGGTAGACAGCATTTTGAAATAAATGGTTTAAAACTTTGGCAAACGTTAATTTTCGGCTTCTGCTTCTCAAAGTACAGTGCACATTTGGAAATTAGCTGCTTAGATACAAAAGGCAAACTGTGCATGTGGGGGCTTGAATCATCTGCTTGGTCATGTATGTTAAGTACATAAGTCATTCTCTGTGAGTATAATTCTGACCATCAAATAACAGGATACTGGAGCTGAGGGAGGACTTGGCAGTGAACAGCGCTGATGTTCTGGCAGCTCAGAACTGTCCGACAATCCAGTTCTGGGGGAATCTGACAGCTTCTTCTGGCCTCTGTTGACACCAGGCATGCAGAAGCTGAATATACACGGGGAGGGGGGTGGGACACAAACATTCTATGCATATAGTAAAAGTAAACATATCTTAACAAGACAACAGTGTTTGCAACCCTGCCCCCAAACTTGTACTGGGTTTGATCTGTTCTGTGAATGTGCTCTGTAAATGGTTCATGCCATCCAAGAGGATCACACTGCCACTGTCAGCAACGCTGTAAATCTTTGGAACAATACTAAAGAAAAGCAAGGAAGAGCTTGTGAGACAACCCAGGTGATTCCTTATTTAGTGGGAAGAGAGGATACGCTGGCCTGGCGATACTTGGGAAGCTTGTCATGTGGGCTAGTTCTTCCACAGAAGGAGGATAAAGATGGCAACCAGGTAACAGATGACAAGTGACAGTTTTGTGGTTGTAGCATCCTGCTCTATGAAAAATGAAGATGAGGGGGGCATTGAGTACACTGTGGATCATTTTCTCCAGAAAGAGCAAGAAAACAAAACAAAACAAAACAAAAACTACAGCTCTTACCACGCCGATTCTGTAAGCACAACCTACGTCTTTACTGGGTATTGTAATTCATTCCTGTTGTCCAACGTGTTTGCTAGAAATATTCACAGAATCATCTCCCATTACAATTAGACACAGGAAACAACAATTTTATTTTTAATTATATTTGGGACAGCAAATTGGGATGCTTGGAGATATTACTTCTTCCTCACCCCACCCCTTCTCCCAGCATCTAGTTCTGAGGCAAAAATCTCAACGCATTTAACTTCAAGTTTTTATTTCTGGCAACATGAAATTCACAGAGACATGGGGGTAAAAACATGAAGCTCGTGGTGCATGGCTCTAACAAACACTTATCAAGTCAGCTTACTTTTCTTCAGCTTCATTTCCCTCCTGAAATACCACCGAAGGGAAAAAGACACGGAACATCTGATCTCGTTCTTCAGTTCCCTTTCTGTTGCCAGCCAACTGTTCTCTTCTTCTAATTAACCCCAACATAGTAAAAGGAGCCAAGATTTTTGTGGGTGGAGGGAAAAAGGTACACATGGTTGGAGAGAGAGAAAAAACAAGGTACGAGAAAAGCCGCATATCCTCGAGTTTCACCAGGGGAGGGAGTCCACGCACAGAGGGAGACTTCTGCATTGTTCAGGTGAAGGGATGGTAACGCGTCTTCTCTCCCCTGGCTTCAAAGAGGAAACAAAGCTTTCCACCGTCGTTATGTGAACCTATGAGAATGCAGGTGTGTGCTCAGTCACGGCCAGACAGGCTTCGAGATGAGATTTAAATTAATAGTGTCTTGGAGGAGTGTTTTCTCAGAGACTGGTGGAACTTGACGATCATGTACGAATGTGTCCAGGGTTCTGGGAGTTTATAACCTCATGGATTATGTTCTCTCTCTCTCTCTCTCTCTCTCTCTCTCTCTCTCTCTCTCTCTCTCTCTCTCTCTCTCTCTCACACACACACACACACACACACACACACACACACACACACAGTGCTTGGCTGACAGGAACAGCATTGTCTGGACATCTCTTTGGTGCATTCGCACATTGAAAAGCTCCTTACCCCAAGTGGAGGGAGCTGAGGACAAGAACCCTGAACCCTGCGTGGGGCTTACAGAGATGCAAAAGGAGGCAGAGATGGAGAGAGTCGGAAGCTGCCCCGCAGAAGATGGGAACTTAATGTAATTATCTCCAAACTACACATTCACCATGGGCCAGAAGGCTGGGAATCAAAGGTTTTCTAACAACCTCAACTCCTGCCTGTGCTCTGCAGTTGTCCTGGCAAGGGCTGGAGCGGGGGTTCAGAACACATCACTCACTCACTAAGCGCCATTTCTTCTCCTACTTGAATACACTGTTGCAAAGTAACAAAAGGGCAGACGGAGCCAAGAGACAGGGAGAAATTAGAGCAGAAAGAGAAAGCTACTTACTGGGAAGGTCATCCACTGAGCAAGGCTTGTCAGTGTCAACCAGGAACATAAGACATTGGGGACAGAAGTGAGCCAGACAGGGCAGGAGTGTCCCCCTTGGGATCAGACACCCTCGAGAAGAGAGAGGGGCCATAATCACTGTTAATTACAAGCACATGAGGGTGTGCCTCTGCTGTATTCTTTTCATAGAGGAAGAAACTAGCTTGATCAGGGTCTCAGAGTCGGTGGACACATGCCAGCCAGTCATACATTATGAGTCGGTTCTCCTGTATGCGACTTTGAGAACCACAGGGAGATCCACATCAGCTGAGTGGGGGCAGGGGCAAGATGGTCTCGAAGGCCCTGAAAGCCACCAGTACCGTATCAGGGTGTTGAGTTTCCATTTCCAATTCGGTGAGATAGTTCCCACCAAGGCACGACTTGCCTGATTCATTTTCAAAAGACCTTCTTGTCGGAGCTAGTGGAAGTTCAAAGACAAGATGGTCACTTAAGTTGGGATAAAGGATTCTGAGGAAATGGGCGTGAGGCTGCCCCAGAAAACTGTCAGTTTCCTGTGGAGAGCAGAGAGCCTCTGGGCTCTTCGTTACCTATGCTATAGTCCTTCCTTACCCCAAGCTTGGGAGCCTCAGACAAGGCTACAAGGAAAGGACTCCAGCTTAGTCAGGACTTAAGCTTGGAGCTCTGGCCTCAAGAAGGTGACTCCAAAGAACACTCTGTGCCTTCATTTCCACAGGTGCTTTGTTTCCACAGAGCTTTAAGAAGGCTTTGGGGGAGAGCCAACATCACCCCTGGCATGCTCTTCCAGAGGACTGCAAGGGAAGGACTCTTGCCAGATTTACACCATGAAAGCAAGTGACATCTTACCCTGACAAGGACACAGCAAAAGCCCACGTACTCAGAGATGCAAACATTCTTAGTAAAACCCTATCAAGTCAAGTTAAAGAACACATAATAGGTGTTCATATGATCACGTGGTTTTATGTCAGGGCTACAAGGGTGTTTCAACATATACAAATTAATAACAATATCTTGCAGTGGCAGAATGAGGGATTAAAAAAACACACCATTACCTCAATAGATTCAGTAAAAAGCATTTTATAAAATTCAACATCTTTCCACAATTAAAGCCCCAAACAAACTAGGAATAAAAGGGTCCCATCCCCAAAGAATTAAGGCTTCACATGTCAAACAACAGCCGGCATTTGATGGAATGGGGAAAATGCTGAAAGCATTTCTTTTAAAACGGAGAACGTGACCATGGCTGTCCATTCACAATGCTCTTATTAACACTAATCAAAGCTTTATTGGGAGCAACCAGACGGAAAGAAATTGGGAATAGAGTTGATTTCATGTTCTTCCAACCGATAAACACAGTTCATAGTGCACCTAAAAAAAAGCAAACAACAACAATAACATAAGAATTTGGGTCTGCAAGATGGTTTGGGGGGGGGGGAGGGGGTCAAGCTGCTCGCTGCCAAGCCTGATGATCCCCAGACCTGAGTTTGATCCCCAGACCAACACACCGGAAGGAGAGGGATGACTCCCACCCGCTGCACTATAATCCACATGCGTTGTAGACATGTGTGGCAGGCATACCCCGACCCCAGATAAATAAGTATGATTTAACATAAAAATTTAAAATCGTGAGAAACCTTAGCCATTTCATTACTCCTAAAGGTGTCTACTTTGTACAAACCTTGCAGAACTAGTCATCGAATTAATGTACCACGATTATTAAGCAGAGACCGGAAATCACAGTTGGTGGAAGTCTGTGATCTCACATCAACCATGCTCCAGACTTCATTATGGTTTTGCAAATTCATCTCCAGGAATTAATTCACATCTGTCTGCTTTTTAAGGTTGCTTCAAATGCCAGCCTCGGATGGCACAAGGCAGGATTGGTAGGGCTGAAGGCAAGCGGCCCATTGTCTAGGGCACAGGATGCCAAGTGTGCTAATTACCTTTCTATTTTTGTGAAGAGACACCATGGCCCAGACAACTTAAAAAGAAAGCATTTAATTTGCAGGCTCACGGTTCCAGAGGGCTAGAGTCCATGATTATCCTGACAGGAAGGATGGCTGTGGATGGCAGCAGGCATGGAGCAGTAGCTGAGAACTTGTGTTCTGATTTACAAGCATGCGATAGAGAAAGAGAACTAGGAATGGTGTGGGCCTTTGAAACCTCAAAGCCCATCTACCCCAAGTGATACACCTCCTCCAACAAGTCCACACCTCCGAATTCTTTCAAGTACTATGTATCCAAGTACTTCCAAGTACTATGTATCCAAGTACTTCCAAGTACTGTGTATCCAAGTACTTCCAAGTACTGTGTATCCAAGTACTTCCAAGTACTGTGTATCTAACTTTCTAATATATAAGCCCAAGGAGGGGGGGGAGTATTTCATTCAAACCAGCACGCCATGTTTGTGTTATGAATTTCCATAGCTGGAATACAGCTTCTCCTGAATATTTTCATGCATGAGTTTTCACTATCTAAATTCATCTAAGCGTGACTGAATCCATATCCTGTTTCATTAGCATATAAGGAGAACACATGAGATATTTTGACATTATAAAAGGATTGTCTCCAAGTGTTCGGAACCTACTTGTTCAAAGAAATGGCATACATCTTCCTCTACTTACCCTTCTGGCTACTTTTCCTTCGGAGACCATGAGTGACCTGTGAGAGCTGATTGGTTAAACTGATCTAGAACCATACTTTGCGATGGCTAGTCATTTCCGGGTCTTTGACTCTTCCCGTAGCAGAAGATGTTGTCTGTATGAGAGGGTGCTTTTAAAGAGTTCGTTTAAAATCTTTCATACTATTTATACTTACACTGATTTCTCCCACTGTCCCGGTGGGTGAGAAGAGCCAGTAACTGGTTAATATTGCCTAGGAGATCAAAATATTTTGTTAAGTATTTAGATCTTCAGCATTGTGCTCAAGTAATTAAAATCTTTGAGCAGGAAGTCTCTGGTTTGCTTCCGAACTCCAAGCAGGACCTGTAAGTCCATTTTTTAAGTAAATGGGCTAGCAAGCACGGTCCTTGGAGCAGTTTAAGTGGGTTTGGTAAATCAGAAACAGGGGTCAGGACTCTCAGCTCAGCCCTGGGCTTGGGGTTGGGGTGGAGTGGGGTCTTCGTGGCTTCGGCAACTCCAGCTGCAGCCGGCAGGGGGCGGCAGAGGCTGCGTGAGCGGAGGTGGGGCGGCGCTGTCTGGCTGCACAGTCCACCCAGGTTTCTATTCCAGTTATGTCCGGTTGCCCCGGAGCGAGGCCACTCCGTGTCTGGCTTTTTTGCCCACCCGAACCTCGCTCCACCGTCCATCCTCCGGGCCGGGTACCATGCTCTTCAGTGTGTGCTTAAGGCTCTGCAGGGACGGTTGCCGGGAGCCATCTGCCTTCAACTGCCCCAATCCTGCAGATTCAGACAAGGGGCAGGAAGTTTTATCTCGCCCAAAGCATTGCAAGCTGAGCTGCTGGACAGATAGAAAGCCACATCCCCGTGGCTCGCCGGGAAAGTAGAAGTTGGAAGGAATGGTGTGAAAGGGAGAAACCCAGATTTCTGCTAAACTCCGTTAGAAGCCTTGTACTCAGGAGTTTTGGGAGCTCTCTGGACTCATAACCCACTTTTGGTTGAGTTTCTCGATCTCCGCATGCTCAGAAAATGCAACATTTAAACACCTCTGGCATAACACTTTCATGAACACTTGCCCTGCTCCAGCTCCTTTCAGTGCAAAATTTGTTCTCTCTCTTAAGTCTTCCCTTCAAACCGCCACCCAAACTCCGTGATTCCTTCTCAGAACATTTCCTCCCTTTATAACAGTTGCTTTTTGTGTCCTTTTCTTCTAAGATTTCATTCGTGTTTGGACAGGGAAGACGGTTCAGTGGATAAAGTACTTGCCCCCTACACTTAAAGACTGGAGTTCCGATACTCAGGACCTACCTAAAAGCCACATATGTGACAGGAGCACCTCCTGGGAGATGGGACCAGAGACGAGAGGATTCCCAGAAGGGGAGTGGGATGGTTTGTCAGGGGGAATGTAGGGGTGGACAAGATACTTCCTCAGTATAGAAGGGAAGGACAGACCCCTCTCTGACCTCCACCCTCACCAGAGTCCACTCAAGTGAGTGCTTGCACAATGCTCTGCCATCAGACACCCAACACATTTAGAAATAACAAAAATAAAGAACTTATTGTTTTTTTTTTAGAGAAATTTTAGGTGCACAACAAAATCAGAAGCACACAGATATCTTATGTGCCCTCTGCCCTTGCACATGTACAAACTCCCATAGTTACAACACTCCAGACAATGGCTCATGAATCGGTACACATAGAAAGGCATTTCCCTCGTATCATGAGCCGCTTTGGGTTTGGGTAAATGAACTATGAGAAATAATACATTCCTATTATTTCTATAGGAGCAGTTTCACTTTCTGAAACATCGTCTGTGCTCCAAGTTTATAATGAACATAGATATAAAATTGACCTAGAAAAGATTATGTGGAGTGTGAGTTGGTCAATAGTCTGTGTGGCTCTGACCCGTTGACCCATCTCCCCTACCTGGGGCATCAAGTCTCTATAGGATTAGGTGTACCCTCTCCCACTGAGGTTGGAAAAGGCAGCCTTCTGCTACATATGTGCTGGGGGCCTCAGACCAGCCTATGCATGCTCTTTGGTTGATGGCTTAGTCTCTGGGAGCTCTCAGGGGTCTGTGTTAGTGAGTCTGTTGTTCTTCCTGTGGGGTTGCCATCCCTTCAGTTCCTTCAGTCCTTCCCCTAACTCTTCCATAGGGGTCATTGACCTCATTCCAATGGTTGGCTGTAAGGATCTGCAGCTGTCTCAATCAGCTGCTGGTAGAGCCTCTCTGAGGACAGCCATAGCAGACTCCTGTCTGTGAGCACAGCATAGCATCAGTAATAGTGTCAGGGTTTGGTGCCTGTCCATGGGACAGATCCCAAGTTGAGCCTGTCACTGGTTGGTTTTTCCTTCAGACTCTGTTCCATTTTGTCCCTGCATTTCTTTTAGTATGATTTTCAAGACATTTGTAAATGCTGTTCTCACTCTGTGTTGATCACTGTTGCTTTATAACTGATATTGGTAGCTGCTAACTCAGGCCTTTGCATTTAATGTGTTTTTTTTTTTTTTCTTTCTTTCTCAAGTTACCCCGGTCTTTTGTGCCTGAAATAATCAAATCAGAATCCTAGATTAAATTGCTATTTCCTTTTCAGGTTTTATTGGCACTGCTCTGTTTGGCTTCTCTAAGGCATTGCAACCTAGTAATAGTGTAGAAATTCAATTATGTGCTAAAATAATTTAACAGCTCTAAAGCTAAAAGCCTTCTGTGGCTCTGTTAGCGAGCCCCATGCCTGACTGGCCTCCTGGGGCCAGAAGAGACTCAATTTGTTTTCCTCTTGACAGGTCCAGATTCCATTTGTCTTTCTAGGGCTCTCCAGATGCACAGATTTCCAGTGTGATGACTCAGGTCTCCTCTGGTTCCTCCAGCTATGCTGCATGGCATAGATTTGACAATCAATGCTCTTTTGTCACCAAACCACTCAAAGTCCCCTCGAGCCTTTCCACAGCCTGAGCACTTTGGGATGCCCCCCCCCCCCCTTAAGTGTGACTCTTGTATCTCCCTCCCTGTCACAGACACCCAGCCATTCAGCATTCCTCACATCTTGGTGAGCCTTGCTTTTACACACATCTGGAACGTTGCACTCTGACCTCCTTCCCTGACCTGTTCTTTTGTTCCAGTTCTCCTTGCCTTACTTCCCTGTCCACACATAGGTTGCTTGTCTAGGAATCTTGCTCATCCCAGACTAGATCAGTCACCTATGTGGTTGTTCCTCTCTCACAGTGTATATGTCTCAGCTCAAAGCTATAGCTCAAGACAAGCTCAAAGCCTGTTCAATTATTCAATTAAAACCCAGTTCTCCCATTAGATTCTATGAGCAAACAGGACAGGGCTCATGACTGTTCTGTTCAATATTGTGACCTCTAATTCCCAAGCTAGTGTGCATTCTACAGAAAGTACTCGGTAATTATTTTTGTGGAAGAATGCACACACAAACAGATGCTTCAGGCTGCAGGGCTCTGCTCCCCTCCGTGGTGCCACGCACAGAGGTGATCTGTGACTATCATTGTGGTTGTTAGACTGAGCATCTAAATATTCAGGCATAGAGGGGAGAAGGGCTTGTGGGGCCCTGCCACACACAGGGGAAACTAATGGTATTCCAGGCTACAGGGAGGGAGAAACTAATTCATTGTCTTGAGTGTTGTAGCCATTGGTGAGTGGCCCATGTTACTCTGGTGAGCTTCACACCCAGGTCTGTGCTTGAGGCTCTAGTTAAGCCCAGTTGGTAACAAAGTAAAAAATAAAACAAACAAACAAACAAACAAACAAAAAAGACACAGACTAAAGGTGGAGACTTGATGAGAGGAGAGGACCTTGCATGAATTAGAGGAGAATATGTAACAGGGATGAGTTAAATGTGCATATGAAACCATCAAAGATGCATTCATTAAAAAATCTTTGGGATTCTTTTCATTTTTTTTTCTGTAGGAATTTTAATAAAGAACTCCATACAGGTTATGAGAGTAATCAGGTCATGAAGTCATAGCGCATGCCACGGAAGGCAGAGTTTTCCTGATGCCCTATACCTGGTTTGCTGTGGGGTGGGAGCTGTAATAACAAGGTACATCTTAAATATGATCAGAAGTATCCTTTGCTTGCTGGCAATGTTATATCGTTACAACTATTTCTGGAGATTCCAAAATGCTCCTTTGTATTTGGTTATGGAGTGGGTGGGAAGAGAGTAGATTGGCGAGGTCGGCATCAAGCTGGAAAGCCAGGGTATGGTATGTCACCCCTTTTGGTCCCAAAGTAGGGCAGCCAGCACTTCTTCATTAGCAATTGGCACAGATGGGTGAGACCTAACATCTGGTCCTTCATGGAAAATTCCTGTATGCACAGAGCTGAGAAATGACTATCATTACATTATTAAAGGGACCAGAATTAGTTCTTCTCTGTGTGTCACATGCTGGTCACTGATGAACGACAGCGCTGCCCTTATAATGTCAAATGATCAGAAGGGGAGATATGGAATGCCTGGCTGGTTGCCACTGACAACATGATTGATGTATTAGAGAGCCTGTCGTGGGACAGGTGGTAACCTGTCTCCTGTCCTGATAGAAACACTTAACCGCTGGCAGGTTTGGTGACCCACCAGAGAGTGATAAACTGGAGGTTCTGCTGCTGCTGACACAACCACTGTCCCTCTCTCAGTGTGATGCAGGTAAGGTCACCACCTGGACTCTGCCTCTAAACTGAATGGCAAGAGTGGCCCTTACCCATATCCACTGGAACAGGATAAGTTAGGCTTAACTTAACAGAGGTGATGGCATTTAGGGTTCTGGAGCGAAGAACTGATGGAAATTTCTATCTCCCTATAGTTGTCAGAAGCATAATTTTGTCAGCGATATATGAAGAATTAATACTAACGAGAGAAATGTCAAGTCCCAGGGTTGGGTGATTGGGCCCCCAAATAAATAGACAATGAAAGGAACGAGGCAAAAGCTGGGTCAGGAGGGCTCCAAGGACTGATGGCCCAGGCCATCAAGTTTGTTAAATGCACAGCTCTTGTGTGTGTGTGTGTGTGTGTGTGTGTGTGTTCAACAAAAAGTATCAGACAGCAGAATTACAGAGACTTGAAGACATATCAAGTTCCCTGTTAGTGAGGTGCATTCTGGGATGGCAAATAGCACTTCACATCTCAGCCCCTGGAACACTCTGCCACACCCAATGAGAGAAATGTCAAGTGCCAGTTCCTGGACCATAGGACTACAGCCCCTGGTGCAAGTCCATAGCTGGTCTGTCTGATATGATCCTGGCAAGGCAGGGAGCAAAACATGTAATCCAATTATCTGGGTCTCTGGGAAGTCTTCAGTCTACTCTAGCCCCCAACCATTAGCCACGTGACAATTACATTCCTTAGAGACCTTTCCCCAGGGTGGGTTTGATGGACTCTGAAGAAGAAGCTCTGACAGGGATAGCTGGGAGCAGCAGGGCTTCTGTTGGCTTCTGGAAGGTGGCACATTAACAGACAAAGCTGGATGGTCACTGGAAAGTAAGGCATTCTGGGAGCTTGGACAGAGAAGGGACTAACAATTCTCTTTCCACAGGAAAACGCCGAAGACAAATTTACCAATATCTTGTTCTTGACTTTGCATTGGGTGCTCAGACTTTAAAGCTAATTAAATCAATTTGTCATCTTTTGTGGAATAGGAAAATGGTATTGAAAATGCCAGTTAGGCTAGAGGACATTGGCGTCATTGAAAACCAGGCAGCAGGCCACCTAAAATGTATAGATTATTTGCTACACAGAAGCAAGTGAAATGCCTGTAAGTCAATGGCAAGGCTCCAAGCACTTCTGTGGCTGCCTCTGCCTTCTGTTGGGTCATAGTATACATCTTCATACTGTACTCATGGGAAATCTTGAGTCAAGAGTTTCTCCACTGTTATGTTCCTGCAAATGAATACTTGGCTGAGCCATCAGTACTATCCTGGACACAGGACACATGTTCTGCCCACATTGCAAGGTCCAAGTGATTTCTTCCTTTAAGGAGCTGTCTTCTTACTTGTAGACTTGATCTCCCTAGACATGATGAATGAGCCAGAATGAGTGACAGATATTCAGTGACCGTTGACAAGAGACATGGCTAGCTTGACGAATGGCAGGGTGGCTTTCTAAGGATGGCAGTGGCGTGCTGTATCTTAACAGGCTCTCTCCAAAGGGTTTCAGCTGAAGAGATGCCAGAGGGCAGGTGGTTACTCAGCTGGAATACCTGTGAGAAGCCTGTATAGTCGTGCAACGAGACAAGTCATAGATAACCAGTGCCATGGATTGGGGGAAGGAAGAAGAATGGAAGAGGGTGTTAGCTGGTAGAGCAAAGGAGGGGCTGACTGTCTCAACAGAGGAAACCCAGACAAACAATGACTGGAACAATGCGGTTCAGGTAATAAGCCATCTGGGATAACCAAGATCTCATAGTCACAGCCCTGTCCCTACCCTTATAGCTTAGGGGGAAAGGGTAGGATAGACCCAAATGCCTGATGCACAGGTATGAGACTGACTCTTGTACATGGCTTTCTTTGTCTTCGGTTGTCTGCAAAGTGTGGCTGGTCATTTCTCCGTCTTCCTTATGCCTTCCCTGCAAATGACTTTGCAGCTCATGTCCTCTGCAAGGAGATATTCATGATCCAGGATAAAGTGTTAATGAGGACAGTGAAGGGTTAGCTCACAGTGAGCTTTGGTGAAACCGACCTTCTGGTCATTCAAGGGACCTCTAGCCTGAGTCTGGGGCACACTAATTTTGACTTCTTAGTATCCATTTGTGTTCACTGCATTGCTGAGAATGGCTTTGAGGTCCTGACCCTCTTGCCTTTGCTTCCCATGTGAAGGATTACAAGCATATAATACCACACCTTGCTTCTTTTACACATCTTCGAAAGGAAATTTCTTGCTCTCTGTTACTTCTTTTCTCTCTTTCCAGCTCCAGTTGGGGTGGCGCCCAGGCAAGTGAAGGTCATATTGTAAGAACATCTGGATAATAACACAGGGGGAAGAAAAGTCCTCAGACAACTAGGAGACAAAACTACAGACACACATGGGGTCTATCTGTATTGAGATGTGGGAGAACACAAATACCCCTTGTGGTGGTTTGAATAGATATGGCCCTTATAGACTTGCTTGTTTGAATGCTTGATCATAGGGAGTGGCACTATTAGGAAGTGTGGCCTTGTAGGAGGAAATGTGTCACTGGGCATGGGCTTTGAGGTCTCAGAAGCTCATGTCTGGCCAGTGTGTCTCAGTCTCTTGCTGCCTGTGAATCTCCATGATACAACTCTGAGCTACCCCTCCAGCCAGAATCATGTTTACTTGCATGCTACCATGCTTCCAACCATGATGATTGCTGGGAGCCTGCCCAAGCACCAGTTATCCAAGCACTATTGATGGCATCAATGGGGGCAGCAGTGGAGATTTCCAGGGGCAAAACTAAATTTTGCAAGAGCTAAAATGTTGCTTAATTTGTAATATTTATCTTTCTTAACTCTGATACTCTGAGACCAGAAACTGCTGGATTCAGGCAATTAGTATCTGCTGTTTAACAGCAGGGGGTGGGCGGATTAAGTAAAAGATTTACTGCTAGGGCTCTTTTCTAGCCTCACTGGCCAGGCAAGAGGTTCTGACTTGTTAACTCTTTGTGAACTAGAAAGAAAAGAAAAGGAAGAAAGGGAGAATTTGAGAATGTGAGCACACACGCATGCACACGCACACACGCGCGCGCACACACACACACACATTCTGGTCAGGCCCGATCACTTGTTTTGTCAACTCCACAAGTTTTCATGCATACTTACTTACATATATACACATATACCTTCCTGTGTCTGGGAGCAGCAAAAAGAATGACTCAAGTCAAATTGTGGGTCCAAGCTGGTGGCCTAGATTCTGTTGAGATGGTTTTCCAGACTTCGCTCTCTCTCACTGTCCCTGTCCCTGTCCCTGTCCCTCTCCCTCTCCCTCTTACTCTCTCTCTTTCTCCCCTCCCCCCTACACAGCTTTTCCTTGCTATTCTAAAAACACTCCGGTTGAGATAGTTCTCTCTGCTAGTAAAAATTCTAAATGCTATCTGGATAGCTCATGGCTTTTTTGACCCAAGTCAGAAAAGCTGCTATAAAAAAATTATTGGATCTTCTGACCAAGTCCAAAATTCTGTTAGAAAAATCTTCTCAAGGAGCTGTGTTGCTCTGCAGAGATCTCCAGATAGCTCTGTTCTCACTAGAGAAATTTCTAAAGAACTGCATTTTTTTTTTGCTAGCTCATCTCATGTAGGCCAGAAGCTCAGTTTTTTGTTTACATAACAATCCAGTCATTTACTCCAGGTTTTCATTTTGATTATTTTTTGAATCAGCATCCTGCCACCCAGACCCTGGATTCTTGGGAGACAGCAAACATACACTATTTATTTATTTATTTTTTCTTAACATTGTCAAAGATTTCAGAGATCTGTCTGCCTTTGTTAAGCAAAGACAGTAAGTTAGTTGGATGGGACCCTGCCCTGAAATGACCATTTCTAACACACCTGGGCCTAACTTTGCTGTGTCCCAGGCTGACCTTGAACTCAGGAATCTGCCTGCTTTTATATCTGCCTGACAAGCTGGTTTACAGTGTAACTGCCTTTGTTCCTTTAGATTCATGAAGCCCCTTATATTTTGCATAGTTGAGAAATTATATACTTTTGAACTCATGTATTTAGAGTTCTTTCCCACAGCCTTAAGGGCTGTCTTCAAGGTCCAACATTCATCATTTTGCTGAGACATCTTTCACACCTTAGACTCCTGGACTCGTGCTATCTGATTATCATGGTGTCATTAATGTTAACTGGGGAGACATTGCTCTGAGGAATGTAAAATATGTACATTATTATACAAATAAGCCTTATGCTGCTGGGTGTGGTGGCACACGCCTTTAATTCCAGTACTTGGGAGGCAGAGGCAGGCAGATTTCTGAGTTCAAGGCCAGCCTGGTCTACAGAGTGAGTTCCAGGACAGCCAGGGCTACACAGAGAAACCCTGTATCAAAAACAAACAAACAAACAAGCAAACAAACACCAAGCCTTATGCCCACAGCAGCCATCCACACTGGTGGAGGATCACACTGGGGCCCTATCCCAGGGGCAGGAGCTATGCCACTCTGTCTTCATCAGGGCCACACCAGGCTAAGTACCTGCATAAGTATGTATATACATAAATACAGACAGACATATACATATATACCTTTAGTGGATTTGGCAGAGTCCTTCAAGCCATACATATACATTTGGTGTGTTGAATGGGCAGTGCCCCAGAGCCTCGATCTTCTTTCTTTCTTTCTTTCTTTCTTTCTTTCTTTCTTTCTTTCTTTCTTTCTTTCTTTCTTTCTTTCTTTCTTTCTTTCTTTCTTTCTTTCTTTCTTCTTCTTCTTCTTCTTCTTCTTCTTCTTCTTCTTCTTCTTCTTCTTCTTCTTCTTCTTCTTTGCGGTTTTATATCTTCATAAACAAAAGTTCTTTAGAAAGTTGCCACATAGATAAAATGTTACACAAAAGGGGAGTTGCAGAGGGATGCTAATTGTTAAGTTCAAAGCAGTGTTTTACTCTATAATCTCATTATAAGTGCAAAGCAACAGTTTCCCATGGCCTTGCTTTATCATAGTGCACACCAGTGGCCTCATCCTTGGATCTGACCTAGAATGAATTTGATTACAAATTTGTCACAAGCCTATTTCTCTTTTTAGTGTATTTGTGAAAACTAATCGTATTCCTTATTATGCAGCTTTTACTTACTATTCTATGAGGGGTGGGCACATTCTATTCTTGATTCTAATTTTATTACATTTTACTAGCAAACAACTAAAACCATCTCTTAAAAAAAACAGCATTTATTCATGAAAGTTCATCTTCATGTTGAGCTGTAGGAAATCTGCCCAACAGGGTGGGTTGATGCTCAGAAATCATTCGACAATGTAATCACTAGTGATAGGGAAAGGCATATCAGCTACAAGAAGCAATACTAAGATGACGTCTCCTAGGACCTTGCCTCTCAGAGCTCACCTATCCCTAAGCCATGCAAAAACCACTGGGCTAGCTACATCCAAGAAAGTCACCTGCTAGCCTTAGCTTTTCCTAGATGTCTCCTAACAGATGATAATGAACTAAACCTCTGAACCATAAGCCAGCCCCAATTAAATGTTTCCCTTTATAAGAGTTTCTATGTCACTGACTTTCTCCACAGCAACAGAGACCCTAAGATATCCACCAACCCCCCCCCCCCCCCACACACACACACCATGGAGCAGTCTTATGCTTCGTTCAATAGAAATCCTCTATACTAGGTGTGGCCTGCCATTTTACAGATGTGTAAGTGAGCTTCAAAAGTTCAAATGCCTTGTACAAGATTCACGGCTGTATGGCATAGTAGGATTTAAACGAAGCCCCACTGTTTCTTACAGCATGTTTTCAGGGCCTACCATTTGATATTGGTTAGCCAATTGGTGTGCTTGGCCACTGGTGAGACTTTTTCTTCCTCCCTTAGCATTTGTTAGTTGCTGTAGTTCTTTGTGTAGGGTTGAGCCCCCTTTGTCTTAAGTCACCCACCTTAGCATGTATATTGTTGCCTTTGTTGAGCTCATGTTTAGGCAGTGATGTGGGTGAGGTTTTCTCAGCATAGCTTCTGACATTATTAACAGAAACATAATACAACCAACACAATACAGACTGAGTAGGTTATATTTATGTATTTAGGGATATATATATATATATATATATATATATATATATATATACACACATACACATACATATATGTTTGCAACAACAATTAATGAAGGAAGAAGCCAAGAATTTGAAGAGAGAAAGGGATAAATGTACTGCCCCCACCGGCAGGATTTGCATGGTCAAACAGGAAAGGGAAAAATGATGTAATTATATTAAAATCTCAAAAGAAAAAAGAAGCAACAACAACGATAATAAAAGTTTTTTCCTAATAGCAATCCCCTGGAGTCTATTTCTTTGTGGGTCCGAGTTTCCCCCTGATGCTAGGCATGGCCCACTGGGGAGGTGAAATGCAGAGAGCTTGACTGTACTGCCCGGAGGGTTGGGGGTGGGAAAATGCAGTCTGAAACGGGTATTCCCTAACTTCTGGGCATTTATTTGCTGGTAGAAAACTACACAGAGAAGTTGGGAAGGAATAGTCAGGAATCCATGGGTTCACTAGGACAACAGGACTGTTGGAGTCCTCTGGCTGAGGACAGTGTCTAGCTTGGGCCTGGGTTGGGTGCTCCAGCTTAGCTCATTGGCAATGGTAAAGGTGGTTGTCTGGGGGTGTCTGGAGCTGTTAGAGTTCTAAAAGAGCTCTGAGCAGAGTTAGGGACCAGCTTGGGAAATCTTGCTGACCCAGACCTGTGTGAGGTCCTGGAGCACAAGCCATGTCTGATGTGTTAAAATAGAGGTTTGCATCTGAACACAGCACACTGGGCCCAAACAGTTCCATGTGAGAGAGAGAAGGGGGTGGGAGGGAAGGTGGTGGCAGAAAGAGAAGAGGGAAAGAGAGAGAAAGGGAGGGGCATTCCCCTTATTTATATGGAAAATGACGCAGGTAAAGATGGGAGGTGAGCCAAGTGGATTCTGAGAATATGGTGCCTGTTGTCTTGGCAACAGGTCTGGGAGTTTCGTTGTCTTAGGTTTGGGAGGTCCTGATGTCAACAATGTCAACCACCACAGCGGCTCCAGCCACATCTCAGGAGATTTAGACATTGGCTTTGTAGATGAAGGCATGCATGCTCCATGCTCCCCATGGTGGTTCTCAATGAAAGAGACAGTCCTTGGCTCCAAACTGTTTATTGGTTGTTCATAGTGGAAAACGCATGCCTACCATACCAACTTCTCAGGATGGACCCGAGATTAAATACCTTTTGCAGGGAGGAATGTCTGGGAACGGGAGCTTATTGGATAAGCCCTCAGGGCTTCTAGGTACCTCATTAGCATAGAGAACTCTGTTCTGGGCCTACATGACTATAGGACACGCTTCCTTGTGTGAGTAGTGTGGCCCGTGTTCCAGGCCAGGGATCTGGCAGGGAGCCGGGAGGTGCCTACCATCTCAGGTCTTGGGCTATGAGGGCTCCATGAGGGCTCCTCACAGCAGCACTTTCTCCCTTGCTCCTCAACCCCTTCAGGGTCACAGCTCCCGGGACTGATTTCTCTTCTCTTCCCCCTTTTCATGTTTTTGCTTTAGGTGAGAAGTCTGGGAAGGAGCTAGAGGAGGTGAAGCTGCAGAACACCAGCAAGCAGATTGTCCAGAATGCCATCCTGCAAGCCATGCGGCAAGTCTCCCAGGAGAGCCTGCGGAGGGAAGGCAGACCCGGTGACAGCAGGGCCTGGGGCCAGCTGGGAGGGTGCGAGCTGACCAAGAAACATGAAAAGAAGTAACGGGTGCTGCTGGCTCTGGCTCTTGTCCCATGCTTGGTCTCTGCCTTTCCTGTTAGCATAGGACGTGTCGCCAAAATGTTGCCAATAAGCGAAGCAGCGTCATGGATGCCTGTCAGTAGAATGAGTTCACGCTAGCCTTTACGACAAGCTGTGGTTTGCAAAGCTGCGTTAGGGGCTCTTCATGTCTTTGTAATACCTCTGGAAGCAGTTGAGCCAGACATGGCACTCACACCGCGAAAGTCATTTTATAACAAACCTATTTTCCAAGTTCTTTAAAAGAAAAAAAATTCTACATCTTGTTTATTTATACATTCTTTTTATGTATAATTCAACCAGCAGCCTTTATTCCCCTTCAGAGCTACTGAGTGCAGTCCTGTGTTCTTCATAACTATTAAAAGACACACTAGAGAGATGACGGGATAGGGATTTAGCCCTGTTCAAATACAGGCTCACAGGCTGTTACAATGGTATAAGTATAGGTTCAAGGTCAAATTGAACAGGCATGTTCTGAGCCCAGCCCTGCACTACAGCCTATGTTTATAACACTCCAAGAAAAAGAGAGGGAGACGCGTTTATGCTGTGTGAGAACTCAGCCCTTTTAATCTCTGTTCTCTGAATTGTTTGCGGTTGGTGTTTACCTTCAGTGCGGAGATCTGGTGTTCTTAGCTGTGGGTTAAATGAGATGACTGAGTCTGTATGCAGAACTGCTGACGATGCAGTTCTTTGGCAGCCATCTTGGACAGCCATACTCTGTGCATATACTCTGAGTCCCCACGCTGCTCCTCACCCTGCATTGACCTACCCCTATGGGTGGAGAGGGCAGCATCCTTGGCAGGGAGTCTGGACCCTATGATCACTGCTCCATCACCCAGCCCTGCATTTCCACTGGGCCCCCTACTGACAGGGATTCTCCTTCTTCCACAAAAGAAATCAGCATGACCACTACAAAAACCATAAGGTCACGGCTCAGGAAACTGTTTTATTTTTAATTCTCTGAGGCGCGTAAACAGAACGAGAAGAGTGAAGTGGCTGCAGGCTGAAGGGGTTTGGAGAGATGTGTGCGCATGTGTATCAACGTAGCCATCTCCATGCAACCCCATAACTTCTTGCTGCTCCTGTGTGGACAATAGATGTCTCTCTGAAGACATCCTTTAGAGTCTGTTTACCGTGCTTTGCAGAGGCCACTGGGCTGGTGCTCCTTGGGATAGCAGAAGAATTTAGCCTTGGTTAGAAACCTCTGGTCTACAGAGTGTCAGTGTCTACACTGACACGTGTTCTAAATGCCAAGTATTGCTAGCACACAAAATGTGGCTGGTGTTCAGACACCTCCAGAATTCCAATATTCTATGCTATGTGTGACCAGGGATAATACAGATAACATTAGATGGGTAAAACTATTTATTTTTGCTATATTAGACTATATTTGGTGGTGCATAGGTGGAACAAATTAATTTAGAGAGAAAGAATCCATGGGAGGCAGAAGGTTTGCAATCTCAGATATTGTTTATTCATTGATGTTTTAAAAGCAGAGCTCATGGCAATTAAACAATGAACCTAAGATCATATGGTGACACAGTAGTGTAGCCAGGGCGGCAAGTCGGGATAAGGGCACTTGGAGAAATTATCCAGATGTGCCCAAAATGAGAAGCAAACCCAGTGCTTGTAGTTTGCAGGTGACCTGCCACTGTGTCTCTGCTGAGACATCTGTCTATAACCCACCTTGTTTCTCTGTCAAATGTCAGAAACATAAATATGTTATCTTTCTTCTCTGGTGTGTATGTACTACTACGCTACGGGTCTGGGAAATATTATTAAATTCTGTATCTAAATACTATTTATAAATAAACTATATCCAGCTTTGAGATACGTATCCAGTATCCATATAGAACAGTTTTTTGACATGCTCTTGTCTGCCTTATGTTTTTGTGTCTCTCACCTGCCTATGACACCGAAGGCTTTCCATGGAAGTGTGTCTTTAAACACTTTCCTACCATGGCCAGGAGAGGTATGTCGTAATTGTTACTTTACTGTGACTCAGGGTAGCTTTGTCTATGGAAAAGAAGCATACTAAGAAGTGGAAAGCAAAGATAAGGAGATCTGGTTGGCTAAGTGTTCATTGTACTTTTGGTTGAGTGGGAGTCTGGAAAAAGGAATCATGACACTGAGTTCTGAGAGGACAGAGGGGCAGAGCCTTCCAGGGTGAGAACGTTATGAAGGATCTATGGAAGCCCAGTCATAAGAAGAAACATGGCTTAATTCACCCCCAGTATGACGATAGAACTACTGGGTTTCACAGGGACCTGCAGGGCTTCACATCACATAAACTTACAGTGAGTTTCCATCTGGTTGTTGTCACAAGCCAGTACTCAGCTCTCATTTTTCAAAATTGTGAGGAAAACTTATTTAATGTCTTTTATTTCTTTGATTTATGGCAAGGTAAAGCACACAAGAATTTTCCACCCCCCCCCCCTCCATGCTCAGCTGTTAATCTCAGCTTATCGATCTTCAGGACAGAACTAAAGAAAGAAACCCTTTTGTGTTATATCTTCAGTATGCAAACATTTTTTACAAATAGACATGAACAACTTACTGGCTGCCTCGGATTCATTCTATCTTACCTTCCCCACCCCCATTCTTTAAAATACCCAGTTGCTTAGTCTTTCCATTATAGGATTTTAGGCTGCAAATAAATTAAGGTGTTTTCAAATCATTGAATTTGAACCATTCAGGAATGATCACCTGAGTGTTTTTCAAGGCAGTTTTATGACCCCTGTAGTAAAATACTACATAAGAAGAGATCTTTGAATTTACTCACTGGAGTGGCAAGTAAAGAAAATGACACCTCTGACACAGACAACTCACTTAACACCTGTACTGCCCCCAGTGATGTTGAAGAGCCCATATTTGAGCAAATTCCTCTCCTAAGGGAACTTGAGTTGGTGACATTTTCTCAAATGCGTGACCTTTGTTTATCTTATTGCTACGGCTTCACAGTAAGGCCTAGGCAGAGAAAGATTTGACTAGGTCTGGGTGGGGATTAATATAACACATGGAAAAAAGTAAGCAGTGCCCAGCTTCATAAAAGAGACCGCTGAGTTCAACCTGAAGATTTGAATCAATGGAAACACAAATTTTAGGAGTACCTATGTCAGAATGGAAGCATAAGATAGCCTTACAGAATACTTTCTTGGATACATTAAAATTACGATAGCAAAGAACCAGAAAAACTATTAGCCAGCAGAAGCAGCTCAATGCCAATAACCGCAAACACTTGTAGCCTCACGTTACTATAATGAAATACTTGGGGCAGTCAAGTTATACCGACATAAAGTTGATTTATCTGATTGTTTTAGAGGATCTATTCCAAGGCTGGGAGTCTCATAGCTTTGGGATCCTGCTGATGGAGGCATGCTGGAACAAGAGCAGATCAATGACAGTGTGACTCGGGGGACAGTGTGACTCAGGGTACTGCTGGCAGACCAAGGCTTCATAACCCCAGTTAAAGGCTTGCTCGTAATGATCCAAGCACTTGCCACAAGGCTCTCCATCATAAAGGCTCTCCCACTTTCTGAAACCATCACCTTGAGGGACCAAACCTCTAACCCCTGGGCTTTCTTAGATGCTCATCTGAACCATACTAGTAGTCATGGAAACAGGGAATGGTAGGTAGCAAAGTAGAAGATCATATGGTGTGTAAACTGTAGCCTGAGCCTGGGGTGAGGACATTAAGGTTCTTTGCTCTTGGTGTTCTTGCTACAGTGCAATAGTCGAGACCATTGGGAAGAAATACGTGAGAACGCAGAAGAGACTGTTTTCAGGTAAAAGTGTTGAACTCATCAAGTGGAAAGAAAAAACAAAGGAAAAGAGAAGGAAATCTGTATATTTCTAGAATATATAATACGTTAGAAAAATATATACAAAATGCTCAATACAAATACTACCAGAGTATAAGAAAAAAAATCGTGAAACTTTTGGACTGACAGAGAGCATCTTCAAAGAGCAATTTCCAGACAGATATAAGATTTCTTCAGAATGATGTTCAATGCCCCAACACAGGGGTGAAAGGCAAACACAGAGCTGTGACCAAAGGAAGGGGGAGGGAGGTCAGGGGGAAGGGAGGACAAGGGAAGGGAGGACAGGGAGAAAGGAGGGTGGGGGGAGGGAGGATGGGGGAAGTGAGGTCAGGGGGGAGGAAGCAGAAGTGGAAGGGAGGACGGGGGAAGGAAGTACATATTTGCATCCAGCATGCCACTTTACATTAAAAGCAAGGATGAGAAATTCTTAGTGGTCACCTGTGCTTGTGAGCCTCCTCCGTGCAAGCAAATTTCTCACCAAGAACTTGAGTCAACAAAAAGACATATGAAAATAAACACTTAAGGAATGGAGAGGTCATATTGAAAGGATGGGTAAGAACAGGGCTCTTACTTAAGTATAAAACGGTCAAGGGAGAATCCTGACAATTCTGACACAAAGGAAGAAGTATGTAAACTGGTGTGTCTCAATGGAATGGGAAGGTCAGTAGCAGAGCTAAGGATATGGGAAAGGGAAATGACGTTATGCTCATGAGGTCATCCGCTGAGGAAAGGAAAACATTTACACGGCTTCAAATAGAATGATCTAGGTCATAAATCCTAAGAGTCCCAACCTTTTATTAGATTTTATAATTTCTTCTTAACCTTAGAGCAGTGCTTCAGAAAATAGTAGAAGAGGAGAGAGTTGTGCAAATGTTCTTTCAGTTTCCACTTCTTTTTACCTTTTCGGTACGTTCAGAATATATCAAATATAATATATGTGGACTTTATTCTCTTTTCTTTCTTTCTTTTGGCCAGGGAAAGAATCCCTTGATGCACAGGAAGCATTTTGCTGCAGATGAAGGACAAGAGTAACTTTTGCAGAGAACAAGAATTCTTTTAAGCATTAGAATTAGGCCGAAGGTTGTCCACAGTTTAAGTAAGGGGGGAGAAAAGGATGGCATATCCCTAGCCGGCTCTCCAGTGTTGAAAGCAGTTGCTAGTGAAGTCTATGTCTTCCTTCAGCTGAATTTTCACAGGACTGAGTAAGACCACACACCTGGCCCTTGTGTTCAAAGAATGACTCCATTGCATGCTTTCACGTGAATGCTTCACTAATTGAGTTATTTGTGTTACCATCCATCCATATGGTCTCAAATTTGCCGCTTCCCTCTGCACAGATGGTGTCCTGCTGCGAAGGCTGTTGACTTTTTCCTGTGGGCTTTTGCTACATATAGCTGTGTTCTCAGCCTCTGTAAGGGACATACTGGAAATCGGAGAGAGTTAAAGCCACAAGAGCAGCGCCCCAGGCACTGCTGATGGGAGCTGGGGCATAAACACACCAGCGTTCTCCACCTCTCAGGTGGACCATCTCAGAAATATATCTCCCAGCCTCCTAGTTGTCTTCTGATGGAGGCCAGATGCATACAACCCAGCATTCTCCTTCTCTAGTCTCTCCTGCTTTCCTAGGATGAGTTCTTGAATCAAACCATCATGCTTGCTCCAGTCCTGTCTCAGCATCTACTTCAAACCGCTCCACCCTGAAGAGTGGTGTTACCGTGCTTCTGTCCAAGAAAGTTGAGGCTACTCGTGATTTGTGCTTTGTTGCATGGAACCAAGAGGAATCTTTCTGCACAGCAAATTGTGCCAGCCAAATACTGACCTGTGGCTTGTTACTCAGAGAATGGTTGAGAACTCAGATGTGTGCTTTGATTTTATTGCAGATGTCTTGGTTATCTCAGGATGAATTTACTGTTGGCTCTGTTTCCTATGTTGGCTACGTTGGGTCCACATACATATCAAATAGACACAGGAGGCAGATATCTGAAGGGAAGGAGGCAGAGAAACTATTACCAGGCTCTGTAATTTACAAAGCTAAATAAAAGAGACCTAGTGTGTAGAAGTCAAATTTCAGGAGCAATAGTTTTATCAGACTTCCTTTCTGAAACGGAATATTTGGGGGGAAGTACTGGAGAAGAGACACAGAGACACCCTTCCATTTATTCTGCTGGTTTTTGAAATATTGAGAAATTACTCCATAGAGGGCTGAGTTTACAGATTTTGGAAGATGGTAGGATGGGTAAATTCAAGAACACAGAACTCTGAGAGCCAGTGATCTGTCTTCAACTTCAGGCTTACTTGCTAAAAAATACCCTGGGCTCCCCATTCATATATACAACATTAATGGAAAAATATCTCTATTATTAGATTATTTGTTTAATTATTATCTTCATGGTGATACCATGTGCTTCATAAAAAAGGGATACTGTTCTACACAGGCTTGTTTTTTTATCAAGTAGACAGGAACTAGAGACAGTTGGGAAGACAGGATGTCAGTTGAAGAACTGATTCTATCAAATTGGCCTGTGGGAATGCCTATGGGATATTTTCTTGGTTAATGGCTAGTGTGGGAAGGCCCATCCCACTGTGGGCTGTAGGCCCCCTGGGCAGGTGGTCTTTGGTTATATATGAAGGCAAGTTGATCATCCATGGAGAGCATGCCAGTAAGCAATACTCCTCTGTGGTCTCTGCTTCAGCTCCTGACTCCAGTGTAACTCCTAAGCCAAAGGACTCATTTTCTCTTCCAAGCTGATTTGGTCATTGCTTTATCACAGCCTCAGAGAGAAAACTAGGATGACTCTTCTGTTGAACCCATGTATGGCTTAAGTAGAGTTCCAGCAAAGGGTAAGCTCCCAGTGAATTTAACATTGGACTCTTTAGTTGCACAATATTAGCAAGCTTTATTAACTTTCCCACTTGTCTCCTCATGTGTGGAATCCATGCTGGCAAACACTGTTATGTTATTTTCTATTTCTAAAAGTAAACGATCCTCTGTGTTTCATGGTTTTTGCTGAGGCACCACCAAATTGGGCAGCTTGATGCCGTTTTATTTATATGTATAGCCTACATATCCACTACTCTAGAAAGATTGTTTTTTATAGCTTCCTCCAGACAAAATAGTGGCAGGACTTGTATAATCATAGACCAGCCTTACTCATTTTGTAATTCATATGAAAGTATATGAATGTGTATACTCTTTCCCACTCAGTAAGAGATTTAATCATGGCCTTGAAACCTGAGGTAATATGTTGTTTTTATTTGCTGCATATCATATTGTATGAATATAACACTTGTTACTTACTCAAACACTGAATATTAGGGTACACTAACCTTGCTTATTATAAGTATAGATCCTAATAAGCATTCTTATACACATATTTGGCTAGGTATATGACACTTCCCCTGGGTAGGTATTCAGGGATAGAATTACAGGATCATAGTATATATATATATATTTAATTTGAAGGACCCTGCTGAAGGTGTTTCCAATGTGGTAGTACTAATTTATCTTCCTACTCTTTTATTTTTTAAAAATCTTCCTACTCTTATATGATGGAATGTATTCCTTAGTTCTCCTTAAAGGAAAGAATGGAGCTGAGAAATAGGTTAAGCAAAAGTTGACTCAGTAAAGCAAACCAATCCCCATGTACCCAAAGGTTCAGGGTGGCATAGTTCAAGGTGTGAGAATAACCAAGGAGTTCTGGGTTGGGGAATTTTACAGTTTTGCATTTTTAAGCTTGGTTCATGTGGTGGTTTTGAATATGCTTGGCCCAGGGAATGGCCCTATTAGGGGGTGTGGCCTTGTTGGATTAGGTATGGCCTTGTTGAAGCAAGTGTGTCATTGTGGGGGCCGGGTATAAGACCCTCATTCTAGCTGCCTGGAAGTCAGTCTTCTATCAGCCTTCAGATGAAGTTGTAGAACTCTCAGCTCCTCCCTCACTATGCTTGCTTGGACACTGCTATACTCCCACCTCAATGATAATGGGCTGAACCTCTGAACCTGTAAGCCAGTCCCAATTAAATGTTGTTCTTATAAGAGTTGTCTTGGTCATGGTGTCTGTTCACAGCAGTAAAACCCTCACTAAGACAGTTTTCCTCATTGTTAAGTCTCTCCCCTTGGGTATCATCTTTGTTTTAGTCCACTGTACTGCGCATGCTCTGGAGTTGGGATGTCTCTGTGGTTTGCTTTTCTTCTTCTTCTTCTTCTTCTTCTTCTTCTTCTTCTTCTTCTTCTTCTCCTTCTCCTTCTCCTTCTCCTTCTCCTTCTCCTTCTCCTTCTCCTTCTCCTTCTCCTTCTCCTTCTCCTTCTCCTTCTCCTCCTCCTCCTCCTCCTCTTCCTCCCCCTCCCCCTTCTTCTTCTTCTTCTTCTTCTTCTTCTTTTGCTTCTCAGGATGTTTCTTTGCTGGTGGACATGTGCAGTCATTTTGGAAAGTGCCCTGGGACCTTTATTTCTGATTTGGTGGAAGAGCCAAGCTATAGCTTTAAGGATGTTGATTGATAGGAGCATTTTAACCACCAGGGGGAGACAGCTCCAAAGGCATAGCTGTGGTTTCTGTGGTTTCCTCAGGTGTCTTACTCAGTGCCTACCCACCAAGGGGATCCTAACCAGAAAAAAGATGGTTGTACAGGACACCTCTGATTTTTTGATGGCATCTGCCTGGCTGAACACTCAACATTTCGAGTACCATGTCAGTTTAAATCGCTTTGTGTTTGAGTCATATCTTTCCCCAAAGAGGCTTTGCTTGTAAACAGCATAAGGTTACAGAAAATTTCACTCTCCCTTTTGCTGTGTAGTGCCACACACAACTCAGCAGAAATTCTTTGGGGGGGGAAAACTGACTTTGCTTTAGTTATTTTAAATTCATCCAAGTGCCCAAAATCTTTTCCTACTTCCCCTCCCTTCAGTCTCTGGAGTGAGTTAGCTAACACACCTGTAACCTTTCCCTTGTAAGAGATCAGTTGTGGACCCACTGGGTCAGTAGACTTCCAGCCCACTCACTGTATTCACACCATTCTGCTTTGTTTAAACCACTTAAGAATAACGTCTCTACTCATTTTAAAGTCTCTGCAATGAGAGTTCTGAGATATTTCATTCTCCAGAGCATGGGACCTCTGTTCCCATGAGTAAGCATGAGTAAGCATGAGTAAGCAAAGCTGGTGTCAGTGACTTCAGTATTCTGCTTAGGCCATATATCTATTTTAAATGTATGGTCTCTATATTTTGAGGTAAAATTCAAGTATAGAGATAATCTTCACTTTGGTTGGTTTCAGAATCGTAAAATTGGAGGCACCCTCAGCCTGCCGATGTTTTCTGCATGGGGATGTTTTATGGGACCAAAGTCAATTAAAGTTTGGCTTGAAGTGAGTAACAGACCCTCAGAATTATTACACAATTGCCCTACCATATGTTTCTGTCGTTTGGGTCTCCTCAAGTCCTTTTGCATTTCTTCTTCGGCCGTCTTCCTCCTACCCCCCACTAAGCTTTCTTTCTCATCATCATCCCCAAGCAGTGGAAGACAGAGCCATAAACAGCAAGGAATATGAAACGTGAGGCTCACATGAATGTGGGGAGAGAGTGGTTTATGTGTGTAATGGTGCCTACACACATTTAATTCCTAAATCCAAACTCATAGGCTTAGGGTGAAATTAGCAATTTTAAAAATGTTGGTCCTAAGTGAAAAATGAGCCTGCTTTGTAACAGTTGGTAAAGATATTGATAACTTATATAAAGGTACTGTGGTTTGGTCTCTGCCTAGAGGTGGGTGATGTATGGCATCAAGAAAATTACAAATAATTCTCTTTAGACACAGATTTCATAATCTCCTTGTAACCTACTGGTAAGACTTCCACGGAGAATTCTTTCTTCTCTACCTCACATCCCAGAGGCTCTGGCCGTGCTAGGTAAGGACCCAACCACTGAGCATAGCCCCCGGCCCAAGAATTATCATTCTGAGTTGCTCAATAGAGTTCACATCCTGCTGTTGTTTTAGAAAATAAAACAAATCCAACATAAAGCAACAGAAAGCGCACATAACAGACACATAGCAAACACCCTCTATTATTTCTGCAAAGTGATTTTTCTTTCTGAAGTAGCTTGAGATCATGATTTGGCTCAAACTTTTTATTTTATGAATTAAAGGTTGAAAATGAGAGTTCATGTTGAATTACTGTGATCATTAAACTATTATAAATGACTGTGTTGACATTCATTCACAGCTGATTGGATTTGTGACCATAAGCAAACGGACATTTGTTTACCCTCTTTGTTCTCATTATTTCAGAGAAAGAGGATTATTATACCAATCCCATTTTCTGTCAGTCAGTCCAGTACGGTACTGGCATCAGGATGTTGTCATTACTCAAATAGATCCAGAGGAGTCCCAAGGACTAATGAAGAGGAAGCTGTGTAGACGATCTCTTTTAATACTAGCTAGATAGCAATGCCAACCCCACCCGGTGGTCTCTCTCTGAAGCAGGACAAACCTTTTGTTCTATAATAGGAGAAGGCCTTTCTGCCTTTGATTTGTGTCCTTTAAGATGTCTCCTTCTCTCTTACTTGCCTTCCCAGGGTGTGTAATACTAGGCAAGGTCTTCTACTAGTCGTAGAAGACTGGGAGCCACCAAAAGGTTGTTCCCACGCAAAGGAAGAAAGAAGGGTCCAGTTCTATTTATATTTCTTCCCACAAAGCTACACCTGCCTTTTTAGAAGATATATCTCTTGGTTAAAGATCTAGATTTAGATTTAAATATTGCCTTTTGCTCTTGATTCATTAAACAACAACAACAACAACAACAACAACAACAACAACAGGACTGTGGAGTAGAAGGAAATGTGTCAAACTCCCTCTAGGGGTAAAAGTGTGTCATTCATACTACTAAGGGATTTGTTCAAGGAAACCTACAAGCTTAGAAAAGTTCAAGGTACTGCACAGAGTCGGGTGAAAAGGAAAAGAGCTGTGTTCAGGGACAAGAAATGGAGCAGAGTCTGAAGGAAAGGCCATCCAGAGACCTCCTACCTTGGGATCCATCCTATCTGCAGACACCAAAACCTGACACTATTGCTGATGCCGACAAGCACTTGCTGACAGGAGCCTGGTATGGCTGTCCCCTGAGAGGTTCCGCATCTCTAAAACAGATGCAGATACAGCCAATCATCGGACTGATCCCGGGGACCCCAATGGAAGAGTTAGAGGAAGAACTGAAGGAGCTGAAGGGAATTGCAACCCCATAGGAAGAACAATATCAACTAACCAGACCCCTCAGAGCTCCCAGGGTCTAAGCTACCAACCAAAAAGTACACATAGGGGGACCCATGGCTCCAGCTACACATGTAGCATTGGATGCTCTTATCTGGCTGGCTTCAGTGGGAGGGGAGGCCCTTGGTCCTGTGGAGTCATGATGTCCCAGTATAGGGGAATGCTAGAGGGGTAAATTGGGAGTGGGTAGGTGGATGGGGGAGCACCCTCTTAGAGGCAAAAGGGAGGGGAATGGGTTAAGAGGCTTGTGGAGGTGAGACCAGGAAGGGGGACAACATTTGAAATGTAAATAAATAAAATAATCAATTAATAATAATAATAATTAATAATAATAGAACTGTGTAGGAACTCAAGATAGATTTGTTGTCAGAGTTTTCAAAGCAAAAGCCAGAGTAATGGCAGCTTTAACAGGGTAGGTTTATTCCCCACTTCCCAACACACCAGTTAAAAACAGACAAGTACAAAAGGGGATAGCATTTGAAATGTAAATGAAGGAAATATCTAATAAAAAGAAAGCAGGAAGGGAAAAAAAACTGCAGAGAGAGATTTATCCAATGTGGCTGCACTGGGGAAGAAACAGATAAACCCAAGAGCTCTATGTTTAAACATAGCACAGTTGGTGTGCACAGTTAAGTATTGTGGTCTGTGTGTGGTGCCACCCAGCGTTGAGCTGAGTGACCTGTGCTGCCAGTGTTTTGGTAAAGCTGTTAAGCTGGTAATTTGTTACTAAGGTGCATCCCAAAACTCAGAAAACTGTCCCCATTTGGAGGTGAGGATGTAGGCCCTGGGATGTTTTGATCTTCCCAGAATTCAAAGCGACTGAAGAGAGAGGTTAAGGATAGTGGCTTATCTCTGCACCTTCAACAATGTCGGGACACAAAATAAAGGCAGTGCTCCAAGATTTCATCCTACTGTCCATTACCTGGCAATCTAAGAGAAGTGCTCATGCTTTTTAGCAAGTGCAGTTTCTGCAATGGCTGGCTGTTTCTGATTAAAGGTGTGTGAAAGTGAAGACATGAAATATGATATTCATGCAAATGCGTCAATCAGAAGATAGAAGCCAATAGGCTCACCACGTTACAAAAACAATGGAGAGCAACCGTGGCTCCACTGTCAAAGAGTAGCTTTGACATCACAGGGCAAACCGAGGCAGACAATGAGGAGTGGCTTCAGCGGGGGTTAGTGCTGAGAGCAGCTGACAGGGGTCAGTTCAGATTGTGTGTGTGTGTGTGGGGGGGGGGCTGCTGCCTGTGGCAGCTAGCAATGAGAGAAGGGGGATTAAGACCTCCCTCCCTCTCCCTCCCCCTCCTCCTCCCCCTCCCTCTCTCTCTCCCTTTCTCGAGAGCATGCTTGCACACACAGAATGGTTGAAGCAAATAGACAAGCCACAGTGATTTATTTTTCTCTTAGACCCCTTTTATATCTCTTAAGGCAAAGTTTTTCTAGTAGAAAGACAATTACTTCATAGCCACAAGTTACACATTTTTCCAGAGATAATCGCCACAAGGACATGTTCTTCAAAAGCAGATTAAAATCATTACACAAAAGGAAATTACAACAGGATATTGATTACATATTTCTTATATGAAACTTATATCTAACTAAACAATGCTCATATATCTTCCCTTTCCAAAGGAAAGGTCAGTATGCTTACAGTGTGCATGGACCCTGAGATGTAGCAAAGTCCATCACCCACTCTGTTATTGACAAGATATCCGGTATAGTTTACCATATATATATATGGTGTGTATATATATATATATACACACACATATACATACACACACATATATATATATATACATATATATATATATATACATACATAATACATATTTATACACACACACACACACACACACACACATATATATATATCTTATGGCCCAGTATTAGAGGACATATGATTACTTTTAGGTATTGTCTATTTTTTATATCAAAATTTATTTGTCTATTTTATGCATATGAGTACACTGTAGCTGTCTTCAGACATACTAAAAGAGAGCAGCAGATGCCATTACAGATGGCATTACCTGTGGTTGCTGGGAATTGAACTCAGGACCTTTGGAAGAGCAGTTGGTGCTCTTGACCACTGAGCCATCTCTCCAGCCCCCAGTGATTATCTTATGAAAGTGTTTGCAAATCCTCTCTGTCATACTTCTAAAGTATTTTTTTGGTCAAATCCCTTAGTCTGTAATCACTATGCTTTGCAACTTGAAATCACTCTTCAGTCCTTTGAATCTTAATTTTTGTTTTGGCTTCACAGTGCTCTGTAAATACATATTCAAGGGCCACCTGGCATATTTTGGTTTGGAAATTTAATTGCTTCAAAGCAATAAATTATTCTTACATTAAAACTTTATACATCTTGGATAATTTTCCCTTTTATTCTTTAATTGTAAAAGAAAAAAAAAGGTGGATCATTGCATTACATTTTGATCAAGGCAGTGATGTATAGCAACATTAATGACGCGTCATTTAATTGAATGTCTGTATTAGCCATTTAAGTTTTGGAAAGGCACATTAAAAGATTTAAAGCTGTGTATATCATGTGCTCAATGCATTAGAAAGCATTGTGTTGCTGTAACAAAGTCCTGAGACAATGAGCATTTCTAGAGAAAAATGAGCCTCAACAGATAAAATGTCTCTATAAGATCAGACAAGATCAGACAAAAATCTTGTCTGACTTAGGTTTCTGACCAGGAACTGTAACTCACTTTGTTTAGAATCTATAACTAGGTAGCCCCTGATGGTGGAATGTCATAAAGCAAAACTTCCACAAAGAGAGGACCTAGGAGACCCAGAGTTCACTCTTCTCAGCAAAAGTATGCTTCTAATGACATAGAGACCTCCCATTAGGCCTCACCTCCCAGTAGCAACATCCTGGAGACGCAGGCTTTACCACACGTATGATCACCAAACACGTAATATCCAAATTATAACACCATAATTAGATTTTAACCCTATGGTATTTCTAGATTTTTTTCCCAGAAAAGGTATCATATACACTTGGATTAATGTTTGTTTAGTATGATATATTTATGTCTTCTTTTATATCTTCCTGGATAAAACTTTATGTCACCTTGACACAAGCTAGAGTCATCATAGAGGAGGGAGCCTCAACAGATAAAATGTCTCTATAAGATCAGGCTGTAGACAATCCTGTGTGGGCATTTTCTTAATTAGTAATTGATGGGAGACGATCCAGCCCATTGTGGGTGGTCCTGGTTTCTATAAGAAAACAGCCTGGGCAAGCCATAGGAGTAAGTTAGTAAGCAGCATCCCTCCATGGCCTCTGCATCAGCTCCTCCCTCCAAGCATCTGCCTTGTTTGAGTTCTTGTCTTGACTTCCTTTGATGATGAACAGTGATGTGGAAGCATAAGCAAAATAAGCCCTTTCCTCCCCAAGTTGTTTTGTTCATGGTGTTTCATCACAGCAATAGTGAGCGACCTTAATGAAGACAAGTTGGTGCCAGGATATTGGGGTATTGCTGTGACAGACCTGATCATATTTTTGGAAAGATTGTTGAAGGATTTCAGGTTGGGAAAACCATTGAGTGAAAACTTTGAGGGCTCAAAGTTTTAGGAGTTTGGAAGACAAGACTGTTGAGAACAGTGTAGACAATGGAGGCCCGGTTTGTGAAGTTTCAGAGGGAAGTTTCAAGACTCTATCAGGGCTGTTTGCCAATTCTGATCAACTGGGGTTGAAGAGTCAGTCAGCTGTGATTAATAAGAGACCAGCACGATCGAAGTGAAAACTGTGTATTACTGGGGCAGTTGATGTTAGTTAGCTGAAGTTGAGAATGTAGCCATGATTAAGGAGAGACCAGCATCGCTGAGGTGAAATCTACTGGCAAGTATTTCCTCAGAGTTGGCACACAGCATCTGTGTTCCAGAAGTAGAGAAGGTACCTTGTGTTGTACCTTGTTGTACCTTGTACTACAGCTGAACTTGGTAGTGTAAGAGTCACACGGGTGGTATTTGCTTTTAAAGGCATGAAGAGGACATGGACAACACCTGAAACTTGGCACTGTAGAGGCCAGGAAAGACCCTTGGTGAAGGTGCAGGATTGAAGGGGCCATGCAGAGAAGTTGGGGCTTGCCACCATGAAGAGAGTCTCTGACAGCCTATTGGTGAAAAATGCAGTCCAGTTTCAGCAGAAGACACCAGCATTTTCAAGATGCCAGTATCCTGGGATGACCACCAAGAACAGCAGCAACAGTAGCATTTCAAAGACAAGCTGTATGTGCTACAGAGAGCTGAGCCAGAGAGGTGATCCAAGATCCTTGGAGGAAAGCAGAAAACCATTAGTGGATCCCAGACATTGGGCCTAGAGTTATTGACACTGTTAGAGTCTGGTTTTGTTTTGTTCAGATCATGACTCTACCCTGGTTCTTCCTTCTTGAAATAAGAAAGTATTAAATTTAATTTTGATTTTACAGGAGCCCACAGTTGGGACTTCAAACTTTTAAAAGAGATTTTTTTTTTTTTAGTTTTACAGAGAATTTGAATTTTGAAGAAGACTTGGTGTTTTTATGTAGACAACTTTTAAAGTGAATTTGTAAGGTTGTGAAACTTACATTTTAAATTGTCAAATGTTTTATATTGTGATGCCATTATTAATGCGTAATCCCGGAGATGAACGGAAAGGAAGGATTGTGGATCAACGGTGATGATTTTGTTTGTCAAGTTGACATGTATGTGGTCAGTGGTCCTGGCTAGTTTTATGTCAACTTGATACAAGCTAGAGTCATCAGAGGGAGGGAGCCTCAGTTGAGAAAATGCCTCAATAAGATGGGGCTGTAGGCAAGCCTGTAGAGTATTTTCTTAATTAGTGATCATTGTGAGAGGGCCCAGCCTATTGTGGGTGGCATCACCTCAGAGCAGGTGGTCCTGGGTTCTATAAGAAGGTAGGATGAGGGCTAAAGACATGGCTCAGCAGTTAAGAGCAGTTAAGACTGCTTTTCCAGAGGTCCTGAGTTCAATTCCTAGCAACCATATGGTAGCACACAACCATCTGTAATGGGATCTGATGCCCTCTTCTGGTGTGTCTGAAGACAGTGACAGTGTACTTACATACATGACATAAATAAATAAATTTTTAAAAAGTATTATGAGCAAACCATGGGGAGCAAGCCAGTGAGCAGCACCCCCTCATGACCTCTGCATCAGCTCCTGACTTAAGGTTCCTGCCCTGTTTGAGTTTCTGTTCTGACTTCCTTAGAACACCGACCGATATAAATATACACAGAATAAACCCCTTCCTCCCAAGTTGCTTTCACCATAGCATCATTAACTGTGAAAGATAACCCAACAAAGTCAAAATTAACCTATTGAAAACAGGGATTAGTAGTGAAAATAGCAGTCAGGAAAATCTGAGGTACCCGTGCAATCTTGATCCTTCGCTACAGACACACCAGAGCTGAGAAAATCCCCACAATAGCAGTAGAGGGATTAGGAGGGGCCAGTCTCAAATGACACCTGGAGGGGACTGAGGGACTGTGGAGCTTTGTGTAGGCATTGTGTGCACAAGAGTCCTGAGTCTTTCCTCAGCATAGCGCGATGTTTACCGGCTGACTTACAAACTGAGGGCCGACCATTCAGAACAGCTGAGAGAGTGACTTTGTGAGGGCTGCATTCCGTGTGAAATGATGAAGTGTTGAACCAACAGAACAGCAAGCCTGAGAAAGAAGATGGCAAAGAATGGGGTGGAGGGGGGAAGACTCCTGATTTTCAGACTCAGCTTTTAACCAGCGTTCAGACTGACATCTACTTGATGGTAGGAGCACCAGCTCCGAGCAGTGACGAGCAGGGAGGAGCACTCTTGGTGTTACAGAGCACACCACAGCCACACACCATCATTGTTCACACACAGATGTGAACACTAAGAGAGGGTAGGTAGATATTTTCTGAAAGTATTAAACGGTGGCAAAACAGGGATTATCATTTTTTTGGGAGCCGACTCAGCAGAAAGCGGCTATCATCTCTGTAGCCATCTTGGGCTATTTACTTACAGGTGGTACTTTTCCACCCTGACGAGAGACTTGTCTTCCTAGCATGATGTTTTTGCAAGAAGCCCACCACAGCTAAACACACTCTGATAACATCTTGTTTTTCTCCTACACATCCTGGACCTGTGGTTAAGTGTCTCCAGCTGCACTCCCCAGCCAGTGCATATATACCCATAGTTGCCTTTCAGTAAACGAGACTTGATCCTTGATCGCCTGTTTTGTTTCTATTCTTCGAGTCTCTTGTCCCTCAGTCCCCACTCTCTCTCTTGCAGACTCCGTTGACTGACCCTCGGACTGGGTCAATCATGGGTTTGCTTGTGTCTAAAGATTGGCACCTTTAACTCAGCTCACTACCGGCTTAATTTCTTAGTGGACAGTTAAGTGTTGATCCTGATTACCCAGGGCATTTGAACAGGAAATGGGGGTGCCTGAATGAGTGCTCATCCAGCCATCACACTCTGAAATGAGTCTCATTGTGACATATCAAGGTTATTGAAGCTAATCACAATAGTGCATTAAAAGGTCTTGATTCAGTAGCGTGTATGATTTATAGTGGGAGAGAGGGTAGAAGACAAGAGGTTGAATGTGTTCATACACATACTTGTAGAATCCTACAGGTGACTCTGGTTTGTAACTTGATTTACCCATACCGAACATATCCTTGACCCTTAGGACGTTTGAGTTATGTTATAGCAATGTTATAGCAGATGGGACAGGGAGATGAAAATGTTTAAGGAGATGAGATGATGGATCAGGAAGATGGGTGACATCCCTGATGACTTGATATCTATGAATGTATCTCTTTTTACCCAAGTATGTATAAGCCTGCTCCCATTTTGGGATTCTATTTATCTAATTTGTGGTAATGTATATAATAATATATAATGTACACTATGTTACATATAATCTATACTCTATAATATAGTCTAGTATATATGCTGTATAATATATACTGTATTAGAAATTAGATATTACATTACTATATATTATGTCATTATTCAATTATTTTATTTTATATATTATATATTATACATTACATATTATTACACACATACAATTATTACAAAATATTCAAAATTATATAACATACATATTTTATATTATATGCTACATATCATATACACCATATATAATGCATATAAGACATATATATAAAACATATAACATATAACATACAACACACATCACAAAACAAAAACACACAACACTCAACACACAAAAAATAGCTTTAAACTAATTTTTTTTAGAATGTAATATGTGCTTATGAGAAAGAAAACAAAATCACCCATAATCATACTGACTACAGGGAAATACTGTTGTTCTTAAGGACATTCTGACCATGCTTATTTTGGGAATTTTAATATATTTATAACAAATTAATTACAAGGTTCTGTATCTGGTGTTTTAAATACATTTCCCCTCTTAGCAGGATAGCCCAAACACTTCTCTCCCGTGTAAATAAACATTCTAAACTTTGAGTCACACAGTTTCCTAAAAGTCTTTTTTCGTAATTTAATACATCTCATGTTAAAGAGTGTTTCTAGACCTTAGGATAGTAATTTTTAATCTACTCTGAACTTGAATTTCCAAGGGAGTGTCATGTGCACTCTGAATTGTAAGTTGAATTTCTCCTTGACATTGCCAGAGATGGTAACTTGAGCAGCAGGGATTAGAACTTTCAGTCCTAAATCTGAGACAGGAGAATCTTGTGAGTGTGCAGTTGAATCCAGAAGGACTAGAAGTAAGAGAAAAACTGACTTAGGCTAACACCTGAGAGCTGAGTCACTTCTCCAGATAGACACTAGATGGCACCCTAGATGCAAAGAAACATTCCGGGTGATTCTTGGAACAGGAGGCTCTATTGAAATTCATAATTTTCAATGATGACTATTTAATTCTTTTCTGAGTTGTGCGTTTTCTCTTTAGTACATGCGTTGGTAGACATACACTTTGATTGGGTTAAAACTCTGCCTTTACTTGCCTACTTGGGGAAAAGTATTAGTTTTTTTTTTTCTTTTTCTTTCATCTGTTAGTCTGAAGTAAAAACAAGCCCAAACTCCAAAGTGCCAAATGCCAATCAGCTGTCTAAGTAACTGTCTTGGACCACTAAACATTGGTTTTGAGGGTGTTGACTTGGTTTTAAGTTGGCCCACAAGCACACAAAACACCCTTTACCTTTCTAATAAGCTATGCACGGTGTGGACTCTCAAAAGCCAGGCTTACCTGCTCCATATGTGGCCAGTGTGCATGGCAGCACCAAGGCCTGACCTGGACAAAGTCACTGCACTATAAAGTGTTGTGTGCCAGTGTGTGCTTCTGTAGTCATGGTTGCCTGGCACTGGCGATGAATACCATAGAGTGCACTTACTCAGATCAGGGTGCTGAGGGCCAGCTGTATCATGTGTGTGTGTATGTGTGTGTGAATGTATGTGTGTGTGTGTGTGTGTGTGTGTATATATATATATACATATAGACATGCATTTATATGCATATATACACACATATAGACATACATACATAAATGTACACACATATACATATAGACATACTTACACACACACACACACACACACACACACACACACACAGATATGATATAGGCTATTGTTCTTCAGACCAGTACAAAGGAAGCAATGTGAAACCAGGTCAAGCTTAAGAGAAAAGGATCCTGTGAAGAGACTTGGTGAATTCAAGCTGCCCACTGCTGCCAGTGTAACATGGCTTAATATCCTATCCATGGTAAACTCTTTCATTAGTAGGGTGAGTGCATTGACATCACACTAAGCCATGCGATAGAAATACCTAAACCAGTAGCATACCCATGTAATCCCAAGTTTTCTGCATTGTGCCTAATTCTATGTGTTATCACTTCATTTGGGAGGAGAGGATTTGCCTCCATCAGCACCATTTAAACACACAAGTAAATCAAGGTCCATTTCATAACAGGACAGATGGACTGCTACTAAAGATAGGAGTTCTTCATTCCCATTATAATATGCGACAGATGTTTGTAGAAAGGTCATTACATAAAAACCATTTCTATGTTTGGAGAGAAAAGCCTACTCCAGGAAGACAATCAAAAGACCAATAAAAGATTAAATTTCATTGATTACTACAAGGGACTAATTTCTTGGGTTGTTGGTTAATTAAAGGGAATGTATTAGCTTTCTAATTTGAATCAGAATAGCTTAGGTTAGGGATGTAGCTCAGTGGTAGACAGTTGGTCTAGCATGTACAAGTCCCCTGGAACTGAAAAACAACACTGAAACATCAAGCAGATAATGGGGAGACACAGGGAGACATACATAGACACACAGACACACAGAGACAGGCAGATATACACACATCCACACACATACAACTACATACACACAGGGTCAGACAGACAGACACACAGGGTCAGACAGACAGACAGACACACACACACACACAGGGGGTGGGGTGGGGTGTGTTAGGGTGAGTTTGACATTGGTGAGTAGACAAATTTAATCCCAGCCAGCCTGCTTGCCTCTTTTGATAGGATAGCTGCACTAATTCCCAGCATTTGGGAAGATCAATGTCTTTGTGGTCAAGCTTTAGTTTTTGTCTTTCTCAAGGAGAAGACTTTAGAAACAGAAATATCAGGACAAGAAGAACGAACATCGTTAAGGAGCTCAATGCACATTACTGATCTGTTCTGGAAACTCATTGGTATGTCACACAGAAGAACCATCAGTTTTTTCTTCTTGTTTATAAATTCCTCACTTAGCAGTGCCTCACTCACAACAGCACCATTTTAGAGATGTGTGTTGGCTTTCCTCTTTTAGTGCAGGTTTATGGCCTTTCTTTTTGAGAAAACGAGACTATCCTCCTCTGAGTCCCTTACTTCATTTAGTGTGGTAGTTCCCACCTAATTGTGTGGCTTTGATGAACGTACTGGCTCTCTGTTTTCTTGGAACTTGCACTAGCCGGGCCTGCTGGCGTTCAACGCATCTTCATAGACAGTTTTTCCTTTGCAAGCTTTTCCATCTTTTCCTTCTATGAGTTAGAAAGCAAACTTGACATATGAGCAGGAAAACAATTCTATAAATTAGTTTGGTCCGATGTTGAAACCCAGACACTCTTCTAGTCTTTTTTGAGAATCTTTCTGAATAAGCTCTGATTATCTTTAAAAAAATAATTATAGTGAAACTCCTTGGACTCTGAATCATAAACTGGGATTCTGGCTTTACAATCAAATTATGTGTCCATCCTCTGTGTCTCCTTTTTGGGAGAACTTGGATCATTTCTCTACTGGTTTGGAACTACTTGTGAAACATCTTGCAACAGACGCTATACATTATAGTGAAGAAGAAGATGCAGCTGCCTGGATAGACAAAGCTCACAGTGGATAGGGGCAGTCACCTTTACAAGCTTCCCTGCAGAACTGACGGCTACAGATCGGTTCTGTGAGAAGGGGAGTCATTGTCTCCAGTTGTCTGCCCACTGAGGCGCCTACCACACTCCAGTGGCTTGTTCTAACTCCACAGCTACACAGACGGTTCACCTCACTGGATCACAAAAAAACAGACTAAAGATGTGAATGTGGGAAAGAGACTTCTTAGGAGGGGGTGTTGTGTTGACAATTGTGGGAGGGAGATGAAAGATGGTAGATTTGAGAGCCACCAGAGTGCATTATATACATGTTTAAAATGATCAGAGAGCAAGTTTAATTAATAGAAGAGTAAGCTATTGATATGTGATCAGTAAGACAGTGTATATTCATACTAAACTTTTGGGGAGAAGATAAGCATGAAAATACTTAGCAGGGATCTTTTGGTCTTCATAGTAGGCATATAGTCAAACAGCTTACAGACAGGGATGAAGTTTCAGGCAGATTGGACCAGTGGTGATGCTGTTGCAGATGCAGATGCAGATGCAGATGCAGATGCCGATGCTGATGCAGATGCTGGCATGAAGGAGGCATCATGGGCACAGAGAAGTTTCTCTTGGAGGAATCTCTGAGCCTTTCTGTTTTTCTCATACACTATTTTGAATTTCCTAAGCCTTAGCTATGTGTCAAAAGACTATCTTAAAGAGGGACATATAGGTAATTTATATGATAATCTCAAAAAATTAATATTTGCTTTAAAAATTAAAAAAAAAGTCAGAACTGGCACACAGGGCTGGGGAGATGGCTCAGAGGTTAAAGTGCTTGCCGTGCAAGAACCCAAGTAAACGCCAGGTGAGTGTGGCAGCCCCTGCAGGTGAGAAAGCAGAGAGTATCCCAGGAGCAAGCCAGCTATCTTGACTAGCCATTCCAGCGAAAGATCCTGTCACAAAGGGATATGGTGAGGTAGGATGGAGGAAGATTCTCCATGTGGTGGGCTTGAATAAGAGGGGCTCAAAGGCTCATACATTTGAACATTTTGTTCCCAGTTGGTGGGCTGTTTTGGAAGAATTAGAAAGTGTGATCCTATTGGTGGAGGAGTGTTACTGGTGGCAGGGGGCGGGGCTTTGAGGTTTCAGAAGCCCAAGCCAGGCCCAGGCTGTCCCTCTGCTACCATCTTGTTGATAAGATATAAACTCTCAGCTCCAGGTCTAACAGTATATCTGCCTGCCTGTCACCATAATGATCATGGAACTAATACTATAAACTAAAACTATAAGCATGCCCCAAAGTAAATGTTTTTCTTTTATAAATTGCCTTGGTCATGGTCTCTTCACAGCAATAGAATAGGAATGAAGACACCTGCAATCGACCTTGGGCCTACACACACACACACACACACACACACACACACACACACACAAACACACACACAGAGGAAAACCTTGCAAGGTCAGTAGTCACTAAGATAAGAGGGAAATGAGGTCATATAGCAGCTTCAGGTCAACACTGGCTTCTCCAGCTGACGTGATCCCCGTGGGGGGAAAACATCACTTTGCCTTCCTCTATGTCCTCATATGAATGAATGAGGTTCTGCAAACTAGACTGAAAGGGGCACACTAGCTAGAGAAAACTCAGGCAGTTTCATTAGCATGGACATTGCAATTCATTCTCATGTGTTCATTAGCATGCAACACTTGTGAGCCATGACATCCTCAGAGTTGTCTAGGACTCAGCCTCGTGACAAAGGGAGACCCAAGACTAAGTCTTTGAGCTTCTAGAGAGGTAAATTACAGAAAGACAAACATACAAACCAGTGAATTGGGGGTAATGCCTAGCTGGCAAGCCCCTATGCAATTGCTTTGGAGGCACCTCAGGTGAGGGTCTAGAATAGTCTGTGTGGTTAACTACTTTCTGCCACGAGGCGAGAGGGACACTCTCCAAATTTATTTCCCGTCTGTAGGCAAATAGCAGCAGGAGAGAGGTTTTTTCCTACCTGTTGCTTCTCGGTTGTCCTCATCTAAAAAATAATGAAGTGCTGAAGGGTCCACCTTGTTGGTGTGCATGCCCGACCTATTATCCAAGAGAGAAGAGGAGACCTCTCTCCTGAAGAAGAAGTCCAGGTCCTGTATGTCTCCTTAGGTAGCTACGAGCTAAGTTGTTTCTCAGGATCCCGAGGCTAGACCCAGGCCATGTGCTCCCTTAAACTCAGCGACTTGAGCGGAGTCCAGGAACCTCACATTCATGAGGTGAGCTACCCGTGACAGAGAGGGATGGGGTACACGGAGTAGGGAAAGGTCATGCTTTGGGTGGAGGTGACAATGGGAGCTTTTTACTTGTCAACTTAGGAGTCAGCAGACTTGGCAGCCATTGGGGTTAAACCTCACCTTCGTGGTCAACAAATGGTCAAGGACTGGGGCAGTAGGAATGACTTGAGTAGGAGCCATGGACATGGCCCGAGTGACATTTTGGTTCTGGAAGAGTCTTATTGTCCTGGCTTCCTAGAGGACCACCAAGGGATAGCTGTGCAAACCTGGCTCTAGCCTCATGAATGGATGAGACTGCTGAGTAGCTGAAGGATTCCTGGTAAAAAGTGAAGAGATGCTCTACTACGGGCACTATGGGGCACTCGTGATAAGAACCAGTCCAGATAGGTCTGTTCATGTTCTGGAGTACAGATCGCCTTCCCTCCATTACAGTCCTTCAGCACTGTCCTCTGCTCCTGTGTCCCACGGTGTCATCAGTGGCTAGATAACTGCACATATGGTTGCTTCAGGGCAGCCGTTCCTGTGTCTTGCACCTCGTCGCGCTTTACCCTGCGTTCACCACGCTGGCCTGCCAGAGGAGCGGTGAGCAAATCTGAAGACTTGTCATAATTCTTGCTGGAGGGTCCAGCACATCACTGTCCTTCAAGATGAATAACTCCTAGATGTTCACGCCGTTTGAGAAAAGACGAAACAAAATAAAAACTAAAACATAACAAAAAATTCCCTGCTATGTGATTTCTTGGACAGTCCTCCTCAGAGACAACCAGAAACGTTACAGAAACGGCAGGGTAAGTGTCCCCTGTTTCCCGATCTCAGCCACTGGACTTTAAATAGTAAACAATTGAACACTGTCCTCCCGAGTGAGTGACGGGTCACCCACAGGTGCCATTTTCTGCTTCAGTGATTCTTTATGGGCAGGAGAGGACTTAGGAACAGAGGTGAGGAGGGCTCTGCTTGGGGAGACGAGAGGAGGTAAGTGTGAAGGAAGACAGGAAGAAGAGATCTTGTAACCACGGATGTGGACAATAGCTTATGTTCTGTGCCCCACAGCAGTGGGGTGAAGAGGACAGTCCATGACTTTCATCTGGACTTTTCTGGAGGGGAAGAGGACTTGGGGTGTGTAGTTCTTAGTGTTTTGATGGGTAGGTCAGTGGTTCGTCAAATCTGCACCTTCTCTCTGCTTTGTGAAATTTGATCTGGGTTAGTCCCCAAAATGGAAGAGTCACCACTTAGTCGAAAGACCCTTCTGCGTTCCATGTGGTATGGTTGTTTGTGTTGAAGACAGCAAATGTGTGTTAAGCTGCTTAAACCAGAGGCAAGGAACAGGTTTTCCAGAGATATTTATAGCTGGGTACTTCTGTATCAATACCAGGCAACACAGAAAGCCTCATGATAGGTAATCTTACTATGCTTAGGGTAGCTGCCATTGGGTATGGGTATTTTTGAATAGCGACTAAGCACATGGGGACAATGACCCACGCACAGAATTATGTAAGTCCACAGTCCCCCCACCCTCCTCCAACCCCACGCTTCCCCGTAGGCTCTCCTTTCCACATGTTTCCATTGATTCTGATTCTGTGAACAATAGTTTTATTGGTCTGCAGTGCACACCATCACAGGCAAGTACACAAGGGAATCCGGGGGATTCTGAAAGTTCATACATGATGCCCAAGTTCTTACAACAGCATAATGTGACAGGCATGAGGCTGGACCATCCGCACTGCCTCTGCCGATCACGGAAGCTGCTTCGCTGGGTTTCATGGCTGGTGTTTTGTTTTCAGCTTGGAGCTTAAACTTGATCTATCTGGTTGTCAGTATGGCATCTGCTTTGTGGACCCTAGACCTTGTCATTTTGGGCCACTGATGAATGCCACTGTGGTGCTGTGGGGACTCATTTAAATGGCAGAGGAACAACTAGCTCTTCTGTAATAAAACCCACCCAGTGGGGTTGTCAAGATGCCCCTGAGTGTAAGAAAGTCTGCTAAGCCTGGTGGCACAGCCTGCAGGACTCACATGGTGGGATGAGAGAGTTAACACCCACATTTTGTCCTGTGACCTCTATGGCCATACTGTGGCAAACAAAATGTAATTTCAAAAAAGAAAAGGAAAACACACACTGTTGTGTCTTTTCTTGTCCTGCTTCAAATGATCCCAAGAGGACATCTTAATGTCTTAGTTGTGCAGAATTGTACCATTCCAACTGTAGAAGTGATTCCTATATTAGAGTTCTATAGATCTCTCTCTCTCTCTCTCTCTCTCTCTCTCTCTCTCTGACAGAGAGAGGAAGGAGAGAGAAAAGACAGAGAGGCAGGTTATTTTCAGGAGCTGGCTAATGTGAGGGTGGAGGTATAAAACGTCTAAAGTTTGCAGAGTGGGCTAGAAACTGAGGCAGGATGCCTGAGCTACAACCCAGAGATACAACTCCTTCTCCAGGTAGCATCCATCTTTGCTCTTTGGCCTCTGTTTGCATAAGGTCCACCCAGCCACATTCTCAAGCTGACCTCTCATATTTAAAGTGAGTCAGTTGTCCATATTATTTTATTTCCCCCTCAGTTTTCATTACTGTTTACAAAACTCTTCGAGACTTTCATACATGTATACAACAAAATGTAACACATGCACATGCCATCACCCCCAACAACTGACAACATCTGTGTGTGTGGGGTTTTCTGTCAACCATAGCACACTCCACCATGGAATTCCTTGTCTCAAATACATGCTTCTGCCATTTCTTCCCAGATAAGCCAATCTTCCAGGGAAATAAAGAATGCTGGAGCATATTAGTGAGAAAGTAACTTTTCATAAGGGATTTGCATAAGGAGGACAACCTTAAATCAAGAGATTAAGGTATTCATCCATGTACACATCCATGGACACACTCTCTCTCTCTCTCTCTCTCTCTCTCTCTCTCTCTTACATATAACAATGCTGGGGATTGGCCATTGGAAAAGGCTACACGTGAGACAAGTACTTGATCACAGAACTATAGTACCAGACATTCTTTTGTGAGACATTCTTGCTCTGTAGCACAGGTTTGCTTGAACTCACAATTCTCCTGCTTTAGTCTCCCCAGTGCTTGGTCTACAGGCATGAGTTACTATACCTGGTTGAAGTTATATCTATAAAATTTTAGTTGCCAGTGAGTTGGACTTTAAAAACCGGGTGTGAATACTTTTGAAACTTGATTTTTAGTAAACACATGTTGTCTATTTATCTGGTACGTAAGAGCACTTGTAATTCACAGCTAGTGTTAAATTTCATTCTTATAATTAACTAGACGGTATTAAAGTGTATAATAATGTTTTCAGAAACAAATATAGGGGCTTGGAATATTGTTCAGTGGTTAAATGCACTTGCCGCTCTTCTAGAGGACTAGAATTCAGTTCTGAGTGCCCATGTTGGATGGGTTACAACCACTTATAATTTCTTTTTTTTCCATATTTTTTATTGGATATTTATTTCATTTACATTTCCAATGCTATCCCAAAAGTCCCCCACACGCTCCCCCACCCACTCCCTACCCACCCACTCCCACTTCTTGGCCCTGGCGTTCCCCTGTACTGAGGCATATAAAGTTTGCACGACCAATGGGCCTCTCTTTCCACTGATGGCCGACTAGGCCATCTTCTGATTCATATGCAGCTAGAGACACGAGCTCCGGGGGGGGGGGGCGGGTATTGGTTAGTTCATAATGTTGTTCCACCTATAGGGTTGCAGATCCCTTCAGCTCCTTGAGTACTTTCCCTAGCTCCTCCATTGGGGCCCTGTGATCCATCCAATAGCTGACTGTGAGCATCCACTTCTGTGTTTGCCAGGCCCCGGCTTATAATTTCAACTACACACACACATACACACACACACACACACACACACACACACACACACACACACACACACATACACATACACACACACTTTTTTTTTAAAAGAAAAGAAAAACATATATTTCAACTGGTGTTGGTCTTTGGGATTAGAGTCATGACTTCACACCTACCTTGTCTCTGCCCCACTGGCTTGTGTACACTATGAGCAGGAGGTGAGCCTCACTATTTCTGCCATTTTTTAACCACTGTGGTATTACTGCTTTGGGTGTGTGCACACTTAGACAAACTGCCCTGAATAGACTTTCAGGGGGGAATTCCCTATTTCACATCTTATGCCTTATTAAAATCAGATGCATCATGGCAAAGGATATAAAGCTTACAATCTGAACCTATCAACTAAAACCAAAGGGCCATCTACAAGCCTGCCTAGAAACTGGATTTTCCTCTTCCTGGACTCACTAAAAGAAGCCCAGATAGTAGAGGGCTCTAGTGAGCTGTGTGCTTGATCAAGAGTCCATTGCTCTCTTGCTATCTGTCTGGCCTGCGGCCTGTTTTTCTTTGCTTCTGAGTACAATTCTTTGTTTCTGCTTTTCAGTGTGTTCCTTCTTAGTGTTTGAACAAGATGTAAGAACCTGCAGTCTCTCATTCCAAACAGGGATTCCTACAGCCGTGATGATAAGCCTAGGTAGTGTGTCAGAGCTTCCCGAGTCCTGGGGCCCTGAGCACTCTGTACTCTTGAGGTGTGGAGGCTTCTGATTGGCCAGATACTAAAGTTCTGCTGACTAGAAGCTGGAGTCTGAGAGCTACCTGTTCCCCCACAATACAGTCTTGTCTCCTGACTTCTTATTTCTTCTCTTGCCCTACTTTGAAGAACCGTTTCTCTCATTTAAATAGAAGCGTCCTGGAGACGGTGACTGGAATTATTGGCTTTGTTCACAGTGCTTTCCAGGACAGCTTTGCTGTTCCAGAAGGTTTTGGTCTTGGAGGCCATGAGACCATGAACTGAAAACCCCAGCCCGCATGAACCTTCTCCATTCCCCACTGTTTACTACAGACTGTTTGTCACAGCCATGGGAAGCTAACACGGTTTGTCTGTTTGTATCACCTCAAGGATGCAAACCATTATGAGCTCTGCACATTCCTTTCTCTGCAATGTGGTTATTCCATTATGAGATCTTATGGACCTACATGGGTTTGAAATTAAATCTCACAACTTAATTCAGTACATTTCTAGTAGTTTGCTTTTTCCTGTTTCTAGTGAACTAAATATTTCTGAAAAAGTTACCCTCCTGACAAAAATATTTTCCTTAAAAATACTTTGCCTAAGGATAACAATGAAGATGAAAAGGGGCCGAACAGTATAACATGTGGTCAGTGGGTTTATGTTGTCATTGATAAAATGTTATAATGTACAACATTCATTGCAGCCCACAATTGTAGAGGCTTATTTTTACTTTTATAAACAACCAGCTTTTTCTAAATACTTGGACTTCAGCCTAGATTTTTGGAATTAGAAGAGTCCTGGATTTTATTTCTTGTCCTGTCACTTATAAGCTGTGTGACCTTGGACAAGTGGCAACTACTTAGAGGCTCTCTAAAAACAAGGGTTTTATTGCTTAAGCCAGAGTTAAGAATAATAAACAGTGAAATAGAATGCCCCGCAGCTTAGTGGATTAAGCCTTTTACAAGTATCATATGAACTGTTTTTGCTTTCTTTTTTATGGGTCACTTGTGATGTTATTTGTTAACTGGAGGGCTTCTACATCTTTTGGATAGCCCAGGCAGCTATCCAAGAGAGTCAACATGGGATGGCACACTTGTCGCCTTAGCGGTTGGGCAGTTCTGGCACAGGAGGTAGATATAAAATGGAGAGAAGGTTCTGAGGACACAGACAGCAAGTGCTTCCCCTCCAGGTCCAGTTGCCCACCTTTGACTTTGGAGTGTTCCTCTCCCATCCCTTTGCGTAATATATATGGAAGTAAGGGTGTTCTTACCAGAATAAGAGTATTTAATGTCACACTAGGGACCTCCTACCAAAAATCACCAGACACCTACACACAGACATAATCACAGCAAACCATGAAGATCCTGGGGGTACCAAGGAGACATCACCCCCAGAACCAGAACCAGAACCATTGGGAGGAGGCAGCAAGAAACTTGAGTGGAGTTGGAACCTGTAAGAGCCCATTTGCTAAAGGGGTATTTTAAGGAAGGGAGCCTTGTCTAACAGAACACATTTGAACTGAATTTATGTTCGGAGGTCATGCTCTCTTTATATATTACAGGCTTAAACATGGGAGACAAAATGGCTCTGAGGTGGAGAATTTAGCATTATCACAAGATTATTTTGAGTCATGTTTGTTCTAACGTCATTGTGAAGAGAGCCTGGTTGGTTTAAGCCAGTTCTTTGGAACCCTTTCTAGAAGCCTTACTTGCAATAAACAAAAGTTGAAGAGAGGCAACAACTTCTTGTACAATCACATGTGCCTGGTGACTGACATTTCAATTGTGTGTGTATGGGATATGTGTATGGTGCATATTCAGGTGTGCATGGGTTCACATTCCTGTACTGTATATAGATGTGTATATATATATATATATATATATATATATATATATATAGTATAGTATATATTTGTGTGTGCATGATTACACATTTCCGAGCTGTGTATGAGTGCATGTATGGTATATATTCATGTGTACATGGGTATACATTCCTGTGCTATGTGTGGGTGCAGATGACTGAGGAGGACATTAGATGTCTTGTTCTGTAAGTACCCGAATTTATGGGGCCAAGGTTACCTGACATGGTTGCAAGGAATTAAATCAGGCTGGTTGGAGCACCACAGATAAGCCTGGGGCTGGGGCAGTTTTATTGAGAGTAATCAGACTTTCTATACCCTTCTCAGAAACAGAATATGATGGCCATTTCCAGGATCAATACAGTTGTTGTTGCCAGGATACAATGACATTTCCAAGCTATACCCGCAAGATTAATGTCTAAGACTAATTGTCCTGTTGCACTTCCATTGTTTCCTCGGCTTGTGAGGGAACTTGCAAAGCAGGTGTTGGTCTCACAGGAACTGGCAGAAACTGGCAGGCACACTGGGCCTCAGGAGCCATGAACACTAACCTGAAAAATATATGATACAATGGCTCCCTGAACTTTGCCCTCCATCTTCTTCCCTTGCTCCACGGTCTCCCACTGAACCTGGAGCTCCAATGATGGCTAGCAAGCCTGAAGATTCTCCTGTCATTCACAGTGCTGGAATATTGGTATGTGTTCCCACATCTGTCTTTTTACGTTGTGCTGGGATTGGAACTTGTGTATGCTTGTACACAGTGCTCTTGTCCACCATGTCTGCAGACCACTTTAACCAACATTACTCTCCAGTTCTCTCGTTTGGGAAGATCGGATCTTGCTGAAGCTGCTTCTTGAGGCCCCTCACTAAAAATATTGTAGTATCAATTATTCTTGCTTTGTCCTGTCTCCATCTGTGCTACCCCATCCCTGCCTCCCAGTCTATAACAATGCTATCCAGAGATCTTCCCAATTAACGCACAGATTTCCCGTATTTGCCGCCCCCCCCTCTATTTGCTATCATTCAGGGCCTCTCATTTCCCAGGCAGAGCAGTTGGAGATGCCATGTTAAGCTAACCGTGTACGCAGTTGCACACAGAGCACATGGCTTGTGCTTTCCTCTCAGGTCCACACGCGTTGCCTCAGGGAGACACATGGGAGAGTGGGACATGCTGGCAAAGTAGAAACTTGAGCTCACCACCACAGATGTCAGGGAAATGGAGATGGGTCAGGCACAGCTCTAGCTGTGAACTGTAGCAGGGGTTGCAAGCCATCCAAGGTCCCATGGCTTTATAGTTTAAGAAAAGTTTTAGTTCACAACTGAATTGAATAGAAGTTATAGTGATTTCCCAAAAGGCATAAACATGTCCCTACACATGTCTCTCCTTTTTCAAGATACTCCATCAGAATGCACATTTTTAAATTGAACCTACACAGGTGTTAACAACACCCACCTCCCCAACCCCCACTTTGGACTTTTGAGATAGTATCTATGAAATCCAAGCTGGGCTGAGACTCTCTGTCCCTGCTTTCTTGCGTGCTGGCATTACATGTATGTGACACTATACCTGGCTTTTCACACCATTTCTTTTTTTTTTTTTTTTTCCATTTTTTATTAGGTATTTAACTCATTTACATTTCCAATGCTATACCAAAAGTCCCCCATATCCACCCACCCCCACTCCCCTGCCCACCCACTCCCCCTTTTTGACCCTGGTATTCCCCTGTACTGGGGCATATAAAGTTTGCAAGTCCAATGGGCCTCTCTTTCCAGTGATGGCCGACTAGGCCATCTTTTGATATATATGCAGCTAGAGTCAAGAGCTCCGGGGTACTGGTTAGCTCATAATGTTGTTCCACCTATAGGGTTGCAGATCCCTTTAGCTCCTTGGCTACTTTCTCTAGCTCCTCCATTGGGAGCCCTATGATCCATCCATTAGCTGACTGTGAGCATCCACTTCTGTGTTTGCTGGGCCCCGGCATAGTCTCACAAGAGACAGCTACATCTGCGTCCTTTCAATAAAATCTTGCTAGTGTATGCAATGGTGTCAGCGTTTGGATGCTGATTATGGGGTGGATCCCTGGCTATGGCAGTCTCTACATGGTCCATCCTTTCATCTCAGCTCCAAACTCCGTCTCTGTAACTCCTTCCATGGGTGTTTTGTTCCCAAATCTAAGGAGGGGCATAGTGTCCACACTTCAGTCTTCATTCTCCTTGAGTTTCATGTGCAAATTATATCTTATATCTTGGGTATCCTAGGTTTGGGGCTAATATCCACTTATCAGTGAATACATATTGTGTGAGTTTCTTTGTGAATGTGTTACCTCACTCAGGATGATGCCCTCCAGGTCCATCCATTTGGCTAGGAATTTCATAAATTCATTCTTTTTAATAGCTGAGTAGTACTCCATTGTGTAGATGTACCACATTTTCTGTATCCATTCCTCTGTTGAGGGGCATCTAGGTTCTTTCCAGCTTCTGGCTATTATAAATAAGGCTGCTATGAACATAGTGGAGCATGTGTCCTTCTTACCTGTTGGGGCATCTTCTGGATATATGCCCAGGAGAGGTATTGCTGGATCCTCTGGTAGTACTATGTCCAGTTTTCTGAGGAACCGCCAGACTGATTTCCAGAGTGGTTGTACAAGCCTGCACTCCCACCAACAATGGAGGAGTGTTCCTCTTTCTCCACATCCTCGCCAGCATCTGCTGTCACCTGAATTTTTGATCTTAGCCATTCTGACTGGTGTGAGGTGGAATCTCAGGGTTGTTTTGATTTGCATTTCCCTGATGATTAAGGATGTTGAACATTTTTTCAGGTGTTTCTCTGCCATTCGGTATTCCTCAGGTGAGAATTCTTTGTTCAGTTCTGAGCCCCATTTTTTAATGGGGTTATTTGATTTTCTGAAGTCCACCTTCTTGAGTTCTTTATATATGTTGGATATTAGTCCCCTATCTGATTTAGGATAGGTAAAGATCCTTTCCCAATCTGTTGGTGGTCTTTTTGTCTTATTGACGGTGTCTTTTGCCTTGCAGAAACTTTGGAGTTTCATTAGGTCCCATTTGTCGATTCTCGATCTTACAGCACAAGCCATTGCTGTTCTGTTCAGGAATTTTTCCCCTGTGCCCATATCTTCAAGGCTTTTCCCCACTTTCTCCTCTATAAGTTTCAGTGTCTCTGGTTTTATGTGAAGTTCCTTGATCCACTTAGATTTGACCTTAGTACAAGGAGATAAGTATGGATCGATTCGCATTCTTCTACACGATAACAACCAGTTGTGCCAGCACCAATTGTTGAAAATGCTGTCTTTCTTCCACTGGATGGTTTTAGCTCCCTTGTCGAAGATCAAGTGACCATAGGTGTGTGGGTTCATTTCTGGATCTTCAATTCTATTCCATTGGTCTACTTGTCTGTCTCTATACCAGTACCATGCAGTTTTTATCACAATTGCTCTGTAGTAAAGCTTTAGGTCTGGCATGGTGATTCCGCCAGAAGTTCTTTTATCCTTGAGAAGACTTTTTGCTATCCTAGGTTTTTTGTTATTCCAGACAAATTTGCAAATTGCTCCTTCCAATTCGTTGAAGAATTGAGTTGGAATTTTGATGGGGATTGCATTGAATCTGTAGATTGCTTTTGGCAAGATAGCCATTTTTACAATGTTGATCCTGCCAATCCATGAGCATGGGAGATCTTTCCATCTTCTGAGATCTTCTTTAATTTCTTTCTTCAGAGATTTGAAGTTTTTATCATACAGATCTTTCACCTCCTTAGTTAGAGTCACGCCAAGATATTTTATATTATTTGTGACTATTGAGAAGGGTGTTGTTTCCCTAATTTCTTTCTCAGCCTGTTTATTCTTTGTATAGAGAAAGGCCATTGACTTGTTTGAGTTTATTTTATATCCAGCTACTTCACCGAAGCTGTTTATCAGGTTTAGGAGTTCTCTGGTAGAATTTTTAGGGTCACTTATATATACTATCATATCATCTGCAAAAAGTGATATTTTGACTTCCTCTTTTCCAATTTGTATCCCCTTGATCTCCTTTTGTTGTCGAATTGCTCTGGCTAATACTTCAAGTACTATGTTGAAAAGGTAGGGAGAAAGTGGGCAGCCTTTTCTAGTCCCTGATTTTAGTGGGATTGCTTCCAGCTTCTCTCCATTTACTTTGATGTTGGCTACTGGTTTGCTGTAGATTGCTTTTATCATGTTTAGGTATGGGCCTTGAATTCCTGATCTTTCCAAAACTTTTATCATGAATGGGTGTTGGATCTTGTCAAATGCTTTTTCTGCATCTAACGAGATGATCATGTGGTTTTTGTCTTTGAGTTTGTTTATATAATGGATTACATTGATGGATTTTCGTATATTAAACCATCCCTGCATCCCTGGAATAAAACCTACTTGGTCAGGATGGATGATTGCTTTAATGTGTTCTTGGATTCGGTTAGCGAGAATTTTATTGAGGATTTTTGCATCGATATTCATAAGAGAAATTGGTCTGAAGTTCTCTATCTTTGTTGGATCTTTCTGTGGTTTAGGTATCAGAGTAATAGTGGCTTCATAAAATGAGTTGGGTAGAGTACCTTCTACTTCTATTTTGTGAAATAGTTTGTGCAGAATTGGAATTAGATCTTCTTTGAAGGTCTGATAGAACTCTGCACTAAACCCATCTGGTCCTGGGCTTTTTTTGGTTGGGAGACTATTAATAACTGCTTCTATTTCTTTAGGTGATATGGGACTGTTTAGATGGTCAACTTGATCCTGATTCAACTTTGGTACCTGGTATCTGTCCAGAAATTTGTCCATTTCGTCCAGGTTTTCCAGTTTTGTTGAGTATAGCCTTTTGTAGAAGGATCTGATGGTGTTTTGGATTTCTTCAGGATCTGTTGTTATGTCTCCCTTTTCATTTCTGATTTTGTTAATTAGGATTTTGTCCCTGTGCCCTTTAGTGAGTCTAGCTAAGGGTTTATCTATCTTGTTGATTTTCTCAAAGAACCAACTCCTCGTTTGGTTAATTCTTTGAATAGTTCTTCTTGTTTCCACTTGGTTGATTTCACCCCTGAGTTTGATTATTTCCTGCCGTCTACTCCTCTTGGGTGAATTTGCTTCCTTTTTTTCTAGGGCTTTTAGATGTGTTGTCAAGCTGCTAGTATGTGCTGTCTCCCGTTTCTTCTTGGAGGCACTCAGCGCTATGAGTTTCCCTCTTAGAAATGCTTTCATTGTGTCCCATAGGTTTGGGTACGTTGTGGCTTCATTTTCATTAAACTCTAAAAAGTCTTTAATTTCTTTCTTTATTCCTTCCTTGACCAAGGTATCATTGAGAAGAGTGTTATTCAGTTTCCACGTGAATGTTGGCTTTCCATTATTTATGTTGTTATTGAAGATCAGTCTTAGGCCATGGTGGTCTGATAGGATACATGGGACAATTTCAATATTTTTGTATCTATTGAGGCCTGTTTTGTGACCAATTATATGGTCAATTTTGGAGAAGGTCCCGTGAGGTGCTGAGAAGAAGGTATATCCTTTTGTTTTAGGATAAAATGTTCTGTAGATATCTGTCAGGTCCATTTGTTTCATAACTTCTGTTAGTTTCACTGTGTCCCTGTTTAGTTTCTGTTTCCACGATCTGTCCTTTGAAGAAAGTGGTGTGTTGAAGTCTCCCACTATTATTGTGTGAGGTGCAATGTATGCTTTGAGCTTTACTAAAGTGTCTCTAATGAATGTGGCTGCCCTTGCATTTGGTGCGTAGATATTCAGAATTGAGAGTTCCTCTTGGAGGATTTTACCTTTGATGAGTATGAAGTGTCCCTCCTTGTCTTTTTTGATAACTTTGGGTTGGAAGTCGATTTTATCCGATATTAAAATGGCTACTCCAGCTTGTTTCTTCAGTCCATTTGCTTGGAAAATTGTTTTCCAGCCTTTCACTCTGAGGTAGTGTCTGTCTTTTTCCCTGAGATGGGTTTCCTGTAAGCAGCAGAATGTTGGGTCCTGTTTGTGTAGCCAGTCTGTTAGTCTATGTCTTTTTATTGGGGAATTGAGTCCATTGATATTAAGAGATATTAAGGAAAAGTAATTGTTGCTCCCTTTAATTTTTGTTGTTAGAGTTGGCATTCTTTCTTGTGGCTGTCTTCTTTTTGGTTTGTTGAATGATTACTTTCTTGGTTGTTCTAGGGCGTGATTTCCGTCCTTGTATTGCTTCTTTTCTGTTATTATCCTTTGAAGGGCTGGATTCGTGGAAAGATATTGTGTGAACTTGGTTTTGTCGTGGAATACTTTTGTTTCTCCATCTATGGTAATTGAGAGTTTGGCCGGGTATAGTAGCCTGGGCTGGCATTTGTGTTCTCTTAGTGTCTGTATAACATCTGTCCAGGCTCTTCTGGCTTTCATAGTCTCTGGTGAAAAGTCTGGTGTAATTCTGATAGGCCTTCCTTTATATGTTACTTGACCTTTCTCCCTTACTGCTTTTAATATTCTATCTTTATTTAGTGCATTTGTTGTTCTGATTATTATGTGTCGGGAGGAATTTCTTTTCTGGTCCAGTCTATTTGGAGTTCTGTATGCTTCTTGTATGATCATGGGCATCTCTTTTTTTATGTTTGGGAAGTTTTCTTCTATTATTTTGTTGAAGATATTAGCTGGCCCTTTAAGTTGAAAATCTTCATTCTCATCAATTCCTATTATCCGTAGGTTTGGTCTTCTCATTGTGTCCTGGATTACCTGGATGTTTTGAGTTAGGATCCTTTTGCATTTTGTATTTTCTTTGACTGTTGTGTCGATGTTCTCTATGGAATCTTCTGCACCTGAGATTCTCTCTTCCATTTCTTGTATTCTGTTGCTGATGCTCGCATCTATGGTTCCAGATCTCTTTCCTAGGGTTTCTATCTCCAGCGTTGCCTCGCTTTGGGTTTTCTTTATTGTGTCTACTTCCCCTTTTAGTTCTAGTATGGTTTTGTTCATTTCCATCACCTGTTTGGCTGTGTTTTCCTGCTTTTCTTTAAGAGCCTGTAACTCTTTAGCAGTGCTCTCCTGTAAATCTTTAAGTGACTTATGAAAGTCCTTCTTGATGTCCTCTATCATCATCATGAGAAATGTTTTTAAATCTGGGTCTAGATTTTCGGTTGTGTTGGGGTGCCCAGGACTAGGTGGGGTGGGAGTGCTGCGTTCTGATGATGGTGAGTGGTCTTGATTTCTGTTAGTAGGATTCTTACGTTTGCCTTTCGCCATCTGGTAATCTCTGAAGCTAGCTGTTTTAGTTGTCACTGTTAAGAGCTTGTTCTTCAGGTGACTCTGTTAGCCTCTATGAGCAGACCTGGAGGGTAGCACTCTCCTTAGTTTCAGTGGGCAGAGTATTCTCTGCAGGCAAGCTCTCTTCTTGCAAGGCAGGTACCCAGATATCTGGTGTTCGAACCAGACTCCTGGCAGAAGTTGTGTTCCACTCACTAGAGGTCTTAGGATCACGTGTGGAATCCTGTGTGGGCCCTTGCGGGTGTCAGGCGACTCAGCTGGCAAGGTAGCCGGGGCTCGAGTGGAGTGGAAGGGGTTTGTGCCCCAGATCAAGCCCGGGTAGCCTGCTTCCCTATGTACCGCAGTCTCAAGTTCCACGCGATTGGATTGGGGTAGGCGCTGTGTTCCACTCACCAGAGGTCTTAGGGTCCCGTGGGGAGTCCCGTGTGGGCCCTTGCGGGTGTTGGGCAAGACTCTGCTGTCAAGGTAGCCCGGGGCTCGAGTCTCGAGTCGAGCGGAAGGGACTTGTGCCCCAGATCAGGCCCGGGTAGCCTGCTTCCCTATGTACCGCAGTCTCAAGTTCCGCGCGATTGGATTGGGGCAGGCACTGTGATCCACTCACCAGAGGTCTTAGGGTCCCGTGGGGAGTCCCGTGTGGACCCTTGCGGGTGTTGGGCAAGACTCTGCTGGCAAGGTAGCCAGGGGCTCGAGTCTCGAGTCGAGCGGAAGGGACTTGTGCCCCAGATCAGGCCCGGGTAGCCTGCTTCCCTATGTACCGCAGTCTCGAGTTCCGCGCGATTGGATTGGGGCAGGCACTGTGATCCACTCACCAGAGGTCTTAGGGTCCCGTGGGGAGTCCCGTGTGGACCCTTGCGGGTGTTGGGCAAGACTCTGCTGGCAAGGTAGCCCGGGGCTCGAGTCTCGAGTCGAGCGGAAGGGACTTGTGCCACACCATTTCTTTTTAATGAACTCTTCTAAATGTTAGTTTTACAATGTGAACTCCTCTAGAACTGGGGAGAAAAACTTAGAAGAAGCCTTTAAAAAGTTATTTTAATGTTGATTAATTTTAAAAAATATTCTTTGTTTACAGCGTAATGAATCCAGTGCCTGTAGCAATTGATTGTTTCTCAGTCTGACTGTTGATCAGGAGAGCTGTACAAACTGTTTAAGCTCCTGCTTTATCACACACATCCCAACCATTCAATGCTGTACACATTGGTCTTGGCTTTTCAAACAGACCCTACTCTGTATGAGATGGGAAGAACTCTGCAGGGCTGCGCTTCTAAATGGTCCCAAGAAAGTGCATGTGGCTACTGAGAGAGCTTCCTGGATTTGGTGGAAGACCAGAGGCATCCGACGTCTGAACGGTTCATGAGCAGGCTTGTTCTCATCTCACCCCCCTCTGTAGTGACTGTCACCATTAGGAAGGACAGCTTCCTTAAAGGCATGGCTTAAATGTAAGGTGACAGTCGTCAGGAAGTTTCTCAGGGGTCTAGTCCTTACAACCAGACAGTGTGGGGGTGTGTGGCAGACCTGTGAAAAATGACTCTGTCAGTCAGAACTTGTTTCACTTTATGAATGTCTCCTAAATTATATAGAGCAAAGGTTGTTTACTGCAGAGAAGGAAATGTTTCAGTATAGGCAAGAATTTTCACAAAGAAACCTGTTTCTGGCTCTGGGAAAAAATTATTTCTGAGGGTGACAGATTTTTGGCCACATCCTTACTTATGGATCAATAAGTTTTTTAAAGCCACCCCAACCCAAATTTCAAACATAAGCAAAATTTGTCTTTATCATTTTAAAATGAAGAGAATGTGCAATTTAGATTTTGATTTCATATAAAATTACATTAAACACATTTATTGAGTTTGTGGTCTTAAATATATAAAGTATCAAAATTTTTATTTGTAGATTATGTAAAGCAATTTTAATTGAGATGAATTGATTATAGATCTGCAATTATTTAACTCATTTTTTGAGTAAACAAAAAGCTTTGTATGTGTGTATACAGGATAAAGGTTTATTATTTTTATTTGATTTTTTTGCAAACACTGTATTATTTTGAAGTTAATACTTCTAAATTTCAGAAAAATTAATATGGATATATTTTTCTCCTCTCTCTCTCTTTCTTTCTCTTTTTCTCCTTTCCTTCCTTTCTTCTTTTTTTCAAAGACAAAGTCTCACTATATAGCTCTGGCTTTCTGGAACTCACTATGTAGACCAAGGTGGCCTCAAACTCAGAGATATGCCTGCCTCTGCCTCCCAAGTGCTGGGATTAAAGGTGTGATCACTAAGTTCAGCTCGGTATAGTTTTCTAACATTGCTGACAAACCATCCATTATCATTCTATTCATCAGTGGACTTTGATATCATATTGTTATCATCCCTGAGTAGTGTTTTTAAATATCCATTTAGTTGGGAAAATATAAACCAAAAACTTGTTTGATATATTCTCCTTATTTAATCCCATGGTTCACTGCCAAGTCCTATTAGTTAGAATTTCTAAATATTCTCTTAATCTGTACTATTGTTGTTGTTGTGATCAAAACAACTTGAGGGAGGGAAATCTTTCTAATTTAATCTCAAGTGTTCAATCAATATTCTGCCTCAGGGCACCACAGGCTTGCGGTAGCCATGTAACACAAACCGCATTATATCAAATTTCAAATTTTTTTTTGCATAGTTTTATCAGTCTCAAAACTGTTCAAAGATCCTCAGTCTCCGCTGAGATGCAGGAAAGTCTAAACTGTGAGCACCTGTGAAATCAGAAAGTAACTTTCACATTTCAGACATATACAGGGAGGAAAGCATGCATCCCCCAAAGGAGAGCACGGAGGTATCACAAAGGAAAATCAGATCAAAGGAAGACCCAGCTGGGCTAGCACTGAACCTTTAGCTCCAGCTCCACATCTGGCCTCTGAGACACATGATGACATCGCCTGTGTTCTGAGGTACACGGGAGTCACATGTGTTGTCATTCTCATGGGATGATACACTCAGTGCCCAAAGGGTCTCCTTGGCATGTACCTTCATGCCCTTGATATCTCCAGCACCCCGAGTGGATGATTATTCTTGCTTGTCAATTTGACTACACCTGGAATTAAAACTTAAGCTGCTGGGTACACTTGAAAGGAGTTTTCTTGATTGAATCCTTTGAAGCAGGGAGATCCACTTTAAATCAGGGCCACATGTTCTGGTGGCAGCCTATATAAAGGACATAGAAGAAAGATTCACCTTAAATCGGGGCCACACATCTGGTGGCAGCCTATAAAAAGGACATGGAAGAAGAATGCTTGCTCCTTCCCTGCTTGCCCTTACCCTCCCTGGCATGTTCCTTCTTTGTTCTTTATTTTTTTAAATTTTTTCTTTATTTACATTTCAAATGTTATCCCCTTACCTGGTTTCCCATCGGAAAACTCCCTCTCCCATCCCCTCTCTCCCTGCTTCTATGAGGGTGTTCCCTCACCCACCTACCCACTCCTGCTTCCCTGTCTGGCATTCCCCTACACCGTGTCATCGAGCTTTCACAGGACCAAGGGCCACTCCTTCCATTGATGTCCGACTATGCCACCCTCTGCTACATATGCAGCTGGAGCCATGAGTCCCACCATGTGCTTTCTTTGGTTAGTGGTTTAGTCCCTGGGAACTCTGGGGGTTCTGGCTAGTTTATTTTGTTGTTCCTTCTATGGGGCTGCAAACTGCTTCAGCTCCTTCAGTCCTTCCTCTAGCTCCTGCATTGGGGACCTTGTGCTCAGTCTAATGGTTCGCTGAGAGCATCCACCTCTGTATTTGTCAGGCACTGGCAGAGCCTCTCAGGTGATAGCTATATCAGGCTCCTGTCAGCAAGCACTTCTTGGCATCCACAATAGTGTCTGGGTTTGGTGTCTGTATATGGGATGGATCCCCAGGTGGGGCAGTCTCTGAATGGCCTTTCCTTCTGTCTCTGTTCCAAACTTTGTCTCTGTATTTCCTCCTGTGGGTATGTTGTTCCATTTTCTAAGAAGGACTGAAGCATTCACACTTTGGTCTTCCTTCTTCTTGAACTTTATGTGGTTTGTGAATTGTACATTGGGTCTTCTGAGCTTTTGGGCTAATATCCACTTATCAGTGAGTGCATACCATGTGTGTTCTTTTGTAACTGGGTTACCTCACTCAGATGATATTTTCTAATTCTGTCTATTTGCCTAAGAATTTCATGAATTCATTTGTTTTAATAGCTGAGTAGTACTCTATTGTAATGTACTACATTTTCTGTATCCATTCCTCTGTTGAAGGGCATCTGGGTTCTTTCCAGCTTCTGGCTATTATAAATAAGTCTGCTATGAACTTAGAGGAGCATGTGTCCTTATTATATGTTGAAGCATCTTTTCGGTATTTGCCTAGGAGTGGTATAGCTGGGTCTTCAGGTAGTACTATGTCCAATTTTCTGAGGAACCGCCAGACTGATTTCCAGAGTGGTTGTACTAGCTTGTAATTCTACGAACATTGGAGGAGTGTTCCTCTTTCTCCACATCCTTGCCAGCATCTGCTGTCAGCCAAGTTTTTGAACTTAGCCATTCTGACTGGTGTGAGGTGGAATCTCATGGTTTTGTTTTGATTTGCATTTCCCTGATGACTAAGGATGTTGAACATTTCTTTAGGTGCTTCTCAGCCATTCGGTATTCCTTAATTGAGAATTCTTTGTTAGCTCTGTGCCCCATTTTCTTTTTTTTATTTTATTTTATTTTTATTTTTTATTTTTTTAATTTTTTATTTTTTGGTTTTTCGAGACAGGGTTTCTCTGTATAGCCCTGGCTGTCCTGGAACTCACTTTGTAGACCAGGCTGGCCTCGAACTCAGAAATCCACCTGCCTCTGCCTCCCAAGTGCTGGGATTAAAGGCATGTGCCACCACGCCTGGCTCTGTGCCCCATTTTCAATAGGGTTATTTGTTTCTCTGGAGTCCAACTTCTTGAGTTCTTTGTATATATCGGATATTAACCCTCTATCAGATTTAGGACTGGTAAAGATCTTTTTCCAATCTGTTGGTTGCCATTTTGTCCTATCGACGGTCGGTGTCCTTTGCCTTAGAGAAGCTTTTCAATTTTATGGTACTGTTTCAACTGGCGGTTATCATGTAGAAGAATGCAAATGGATACATCCTTATCTCCTTGTACAAAGCTCAAGTCCAAGTGGATCAAAGATCTCCACATAATACGAGATACACTGAAACTAATAGAAAAGAAAGTGGTGAAGAGCCTTGAACACATGTGCACAGGGGAATTTTTTCTGAAGAGAACACCAATGGCTTATGTTCTAATAGCAAGAATTGACAAATGTTCCTTCTTTCACTGGCATTAGATTCTACTTCTTCAGGATTCTAATGTATACTGCAGACCAGCTGAGACAACCAACCTTGAATCCTGGATTCTTGGACTTTTCACTGGGAGAAAGACATGTTTTAATAGTTGCACCATGACTTATAAACCACTTACCAAGCAAGCAAGCAAGCAAGCAAGCAAGCAAGCAAGCAAGCAGTAAATCAATCAAAGCAGTCACACAGACAAATTATTTTTATCAGTTCTGTTTCTCTCTAGAACTGTAATAAAATATCTGTTTTAAAAGCCAAGACAATGAGGTAATGACAGAAGAGCCATATTATCTTTATTTTGATAAAGAAAGCCATAATTATTTATGCATGGATGAGCTGGTATCACAAGAATGCAGCCTGTGGGTCAAGTCAAGCAGAAGCTGGGACAGGAATAGTTGGGATGTCTTGATGATTTGAGATCTTGCTTGCTCTTTACTCATCTAAATCCCACTCATCTTTTTCTCTTTGTTTTCTTACTATTGGTGACCATTATTTATGCAAAATAATGGGTTTCATCAGTGCCTAACAAATACAGATGTGGATGCTCACAGCCATCCATTGGACTGAGCATAGGATCCCTAAGAAAGGAGCTAGAGAAAGGACCTCAGGAGCTAAAGAGGTTTGTAGCCCCATAGGAGGAACAACAATATGAACTAACCAGTACCCCCAGAGCTCCCAGGGACTAAACCACCAACCAAACAAAAAACATGGTGGGACTCATGGCTCCAGCTGCATGTGCAGCAAGAGTGGCCTAGTCAGATATCAATAGGGGGAGAGGTCCTTTGTCCTATGAAGGCTCTATGCACCAGTGTGGGGAAATGCCAGGGCCAGGAAGTGGGAGTGGGTGGGTCAGTGAGCAGGGGAGGGAGGAGCGGGAGGAGGAGAGGGTAGGGAAGAGTGTTTTTTTGGAGGGGAAACAAGGAAAGGGGATAACATTTGAAATGTCAATAAAGAAAATATCCAATAAAAATAAATAAAACAAAAAAACAAAAAAGACATATTCACATACATACACACACACTACACCACCCTTCTTTCTACCTTTCCCCAAACCCGTACCTTCTACATTAATGACTTCAAGGAAAATCTAGACCCCTGCACACCTGAGAAAGCAAGAGGTTTAGAGAGGTGGCTCAGCTGCCAACAGTGAGGTTCACACCCAAAAATATAAAGGAGAAATCAAGAACCATTTCTTTTGAGAAATGTTCATGGTTGGGACTCAAAAAGGAGTCACGGGGTATTAGAAATAACATTTTAACCACCCTTTGTATTTTTAAGTGACTGTTCCTTCTTTAAATAGCTTCCCTATAAACTTTATTCTTTCTTTTCATAAGTGACAGACATATTCCTCCCAAGGCCTGTGTAATTCTTGTGGCTCTTTATAGCTTGAGTGGAACTTTCTCTCTCATTTAATAGTACTCTTTGCGCCATTATAGGGAAGTCCTTTATTTTGGCTGCTTTGTCGATTAACATTTTACAGTTAGAGAAAAGATCTGTAAGGTTTTATTGCCCCTCTAATTACTGAAATCCTGCAGCTCGGAGCTGACATTCACAGTGTGAAATTTTATGCAGCATTAATCTTGTGTCCAATTTCTCCTGGGTCACTGTGCGTAGATGGCTCCCGTTGGCCTTAATAAGAAGCAGGTGGGCACAGCATGTCTGGAGGCCATGTGTTACTAGCTTCAGATTAAAGAGAAGATCCCCAAACTTCATTTCTAACTGCCTAGGATTGAAGGATCAGGATTAACTGGAAACAGAAGAATAAATCTGGTGTTTGAATAAATGAAATGATCATGTCTCTGTTTAGAAAAGACATTTTTGCCGGGAGACTATATTGACTTTCTAAACAGATCCTAACCTGAGCAAAAGCTCTTTTATGATTTTGCCTTTAGAAAGGCAAGGGAAAAAAAGATGCAAATACATTGTGTTTGTTCAACAGCAAAGGCAAACTTAGGCCCTCAAGGCACTGATGCCCAGCATTTCTATGTCTGACATGAACACAAGCTTATGATGTAAGAGGAGATGGATGTTCAGTGATGAATACAGAAAGCTATGGACCCTCCTACCATGATTTTGTTCAAGGATTTTCTTAAATGGTAATCACAAAGATTAAATTATTTGCAACATCAAAACATCATCAGGGCAAGGGCTGTTATGCTCTAAGGCACATCTTTTTTGCTTTAGGGGCAATTCCTTGCTTGGAGGAAAGATTCTAAGAGACAGATTTATTTTCATTTTTTTATTAGATATTTTCTTAATTTACATTTAAATGCTATCCCAAAAGTCCCCTATACCCTCCCCCACCCTACTCTCCTACCCACCCACTCCCACTTCTTGGCCCTGGCATTCCCCTGTACTGAGGCATATAAAGTTTGCAAGACCAAGGGGCCTCTCTTCCCAGTGATGGCCGACTAGGCCATCTTCTGATACATATGCAGCTAGAGACACGAGCTCTGGGGGTACTGGTTAGTTCATATTGTTGTTCCACCTATAGGGTTGCAGACCCCTTCAGCTCCTTGGGTATTTTCTCTAGCTCCTCCATTGGGGGCCCTGTGTTCCATCCAATAGATGACTGTGAGCATCCACTTATGTATTTGCCAGGCACTGGCATAGCCTCACATGAGACAGGAGACAGATATTTTTACAATAGGCTCATAGGTGGAGTTACTTGAGAGCAAATGTCCTCGGGGAATATAGAAAAATGAAGGACAACAATGTCACCTGATGACCATGTCCAAGAATTACAGTAAAGTCCTCTGTAGCTGTTCCCTCCCCCCCACCTTTCCTTAGGTCTTTCTTATCCCCAGAGTTTTCAAGCTGGAGCATCAGGAAACAAAAACACATCAGTATTGCCCACTTTACTCATGGGAAATGAATATGTTAAGGAGTGGCAGGTTACCTTGGTAGAAGAAGTGACAGCTTTGAGATTTGCTGCCTATGAATTCACAGACAGATTAATGAGCCCTGATGAACTTTAATTCCTCTATAAGTTACATGAGAATTTGATTAGACCATACCTATTGAGCTCAGGGTGTTGGAGGGAAGTACTGTGTAGTATAGCTAATTGTTAACCAATAGCTAGCTATCATTATTGTCCTCATGGTTACCATTACTTGTGGATACTATGGACCCTGGGTGGGGCCTGATGGACAGTGAGGAAGGCTTCACCGCTCTAATAGTGTGAGTGCTCATGGGTGACACAAAATGGAACATTCTGGAGTACTGGTGGTTCCTCAGAGTGGACCCGGAACACAGTGGTGGCTGCTTTCCCCCATCTTTATGGAAGCCCTCTTTGGTGTTGGCAGCCTGGAACCTTCCCATAGTGCCAGTGGGATGGTTGACTACTCCAGAGCTCATGTTGACTCCCCATTGGCCCAAAGGCTGTATAAACAAACTTGCTGTTATGCAGTACAGTAAATCTGCACCCTCATGTTGGTTTCCAGAGTCTGTTTCTTGGGTTTGTGACTCTGTCTCAATCACCCACTCCTGGATCTCAGTTCTCAGAACTACTGTTGTCATTTGTTTTATAATATCTTGGCTTCTGATGGACCTTTGCTATATATTACATTGTCTTTCAGGGAGGAGTGTTAGTTGTCATTACAGAGCCAGAACTTGTAGGCAGAGCTGCACAGGATTCAGCTAAACTCGAAAGCAGAAGAAGTGACTCACTGAGCTCAAGTTTAGGTTGTGTTTCTCTACAGGCTTCTGTATTATATTATATACATATTGATATAAGGAAGTACCTGAGGCTATAGACATTATAAAACAAAGAGGTCGTTTATCTCACAGGTTGGTAAGTTGAAGCTCTAAGATTGGGTGATCTTAAAGATTTGGCCTCTATGAGAGCTCCCTTGACTGGTTGTAACAGAAAATGACATTATAGTAGGAGGATGAGCTAGAAGGAAGAATGGAGAGAGAGTTCTACCTCTTACAAGTTCCACCATCTCCTTTTTACTAACGTTTTCAAATATATCTTTTTTATTATATATGTAGGATGTTTTGCTTGAATATATCTGTGAACCACATACATGCATGGTGCCTACAGAGGCCAGAAATATTGTCAGGACACCTGAACTGGAATTATGGGTAGTTTTAGGCTTCCATGTGGGTTCTGGGTATTGAACCTGGGTGCTCTTGAAGAATACCCATGTGCTCTTGTTTCTAGGCTACCTCTCCAGTCCTTTTATCCACTCTTAATATCACTATATATACTGGAGACCAAGTTCCCAACCCATGAGTCTTTAGGACACACACTCAAACCTTGTTTATTCATAACAGACCCCAATAAGGTCATATGGTAAGTTTCATAAAAAGATGTTGGGCATCCCCCACTTTCATGCTTTACTGCTGACTGCATGGAGTGAGGAGTCCTGGAGGCTACAGAATCCCAGAAGACACAATTCTTCATCTTCATTTCACCTGGAGGGATAGAAGCATCATTGGTTCTCAGGACTCACGTTATATCTCCTTCAGAGTCACAGTTCTACCTCATGGCCAGCTGTAATTATCACAGAGAAGGGGATAGAGAGATCAAGACAGATAGACAGGCAGACAAACACACTGGCATTGGGCAAATTTTGGACTCTGAAGTCATTGTCTAACCTGTGTTACTCTTGTTGTCTGGACAAGTACTAAACTTCCTTAAGACTTGATTTCCTCATGTATAAAATAGTGAAAGTGATATTTCTAGGTACATCAGGGGTAGTAAATGAGATAATTTGTGGAAAAGATACCAAGCAGGGCCTTACGCATTGCTCCTACAGACTCTTATGGCTCCCAGTATGTGCAGTATAGTGCTCTGTCTAGCTTTTTATATATATATATATTTTTTTTAATTAGGTATTTTCCTCATTTACATTTCTATCCCCCACTCCCCTACCCACCCACTCCCACTTTTTGGCCCTGGAATTCCCCTCTACTGGGGCATATAAAGTTTGCAAGTCCAATGGGCCTCTCTTTCCAGTGATGGCTGACTAAGCCATCTTTTGATATATATGCAGCTAGAGTCAAGAGCTCAGGGGTACTGGTCAGTTCATAATGTTGTTCCACCTATAGGGTTGCAGATCCCTTTAGCTCCTTGGGTACTTTCTCTAGCTCCTCCATTGGGGGCCCTGTGATCCATCCAATAGCTGACTGTGAGCATCCACTTCTGTGTTTGCTAGGCCCCGGCATAGTCTCACAAGAGAGAGCTCTATCTGGGTCCTTTCAGCCAAATCTTGCTAGTGTATGCAATGGTGTCAGCGTTTGGAAGCTGATTACGGGATGGATCCCTGGATATGGCAGTCTCTAGATAGTCCATCCTTTCATCACAGCTCCAAACATTGGCTCTGTAACTCCTTATATGGGTGTTTTGTTCCCAATTCTAAGAAGGGTCAAAGTGTCCACACTTTGGTCTTCATTCTTCTTGAGTTTCATGCGTTTAGCAAATTGTATCTTATATCTTGGGTATCCTAAGTTTCTGGGCTAATATCCACTTATCAGTGAGCACATATTGTGTGAGTTCCTTTGTGATTGGGTTACTTCACTCAGGATGATGCCCTCCAGGTCCATCCATTTGGCTAGGAATTTCATAAATTCATTCTTTTTAATAGCTGAGTAGTACTCCATTGTGTAGATGTACCACATTTTCTGAATCCATTCCTCTGTTGAGGGGCATCTGGGTTCTTTCCAGCTTCTGGCTATTATAAATAAGGCTGCTATGAACATAGTGGAGCATGTGTCCTTCTTACCGGTTGGGACATCTTCTGGATATATGCCCAGGAGAGGTATTGCTGGATCCTCCGGTAGTACTATGTCCAATTTTCTGAGGAACCGCCAGACTGATTTCCAGAGTGGTTGTACAAGCTTGCAATCCCACCAACAATGGAGGAGGGTTCCTCTTTCTCCACATCCTCGCCAGCATCTGCTGTCACCTGAATTTTTGATCTTAGCCATTCTGACTGGTGTGAGGTGGAATCTTAGGGTTGTTTTGATTTGCATTTCTCTGATGATTAAGGATGTTGAACATTTTTTCAGGTGCTTCTCTGCCACTCAGTATTCCTCAGGTGAGAACTCTTTGTTCAGCTCTGAGCCCCAATTTTTAATGAGGTTATTTGATTTTCTGGAGCCCACCTTCTTGAGTTCTTTATATATGTTGGATATTAGTCCCCTATCTGATTTAGGATAGGTAAAGATCCTTTCCCAATCTGTTGGTGGTCTTTTTGTCTTGTTGACGGTGTCTTTTGCCTTGCAGAAGCTTTGCAACTTTATGAGGTCCCATTTATCGATTCTCGATCTTATTGCACAAGCCATTGCTGTTCTATTCAGGAACTTTTCCCCTGTACCCTTATCTTCGAGGCTTTTCCCTACTTTCTCCTCTATAAGTTTCAGTGTCTCTGGTTTTATGTGGAGTTCCTTAATCCACTTAGATTTGACCTTAGTACAAGGAGATAGGAATGGATCAATTCATATTCTTCTACATGATAACCGCCAGTTGTGCCAGCAATAGAGTGCTCTGTCCAGACTCCTTGACAGTAGAGTACTCTGTCTAGACTTCTTAAAAATAGAGTGCTCTGTCTAGCCTTGAGAGTAGAATGCTCTGTCTAGCCTTGAGAGTAGAGTGCTCTGTCTAGCCTTGAGAGTAGAGTGCTCTGTCTAGCCTTGAGAGTAGAGTGCTCTGTCTAGCCTTGAGAGTGGAGTGCTCTGTCTAGCCTTCCTAACAGCCCCCAGGTATTGCTTACTACAGTTATCATCAGTAATTGTTCCTCACACCCATGAAGCTTGTTTATTCATGACATATTCTTGTTTCTGAGTGTTCTTAGGGGCTTTGTACACAATATTTTCTATAACACAATGTCACAATGTGACCTTTTCGGGTAGGGATTTAGAAAACAAAGCTGTGCCTTAAAACTTGGATGCACATTTTCATGCATTCTATATGCTTGGTTGATTATTCCATCTATAAATTAGTGAAGACTTGTTATTCGTCGCGTTCTCACGACCGGCCAGGAAGAACACCACAGACCAGAATCTTCTGCGGCAAAGCTTTATTCTTACATCTTCAGGAAAAGAGAGCAAGAAGCAAGAGAGAGGGAAAAGCAAGAGAGCGAAAAAGCAAGAGAGAGCGAAAAGCAAGAGAGAGAGAAAACGAAAACCCCGTCCCTCTTAAGGAGCATTCTCCTTCGCCTCGGACGTGTCACTCCTTGATTGGCTGCAGCCCATCGGCCGAGTTGACGTCACGGGGAAGGCAGAGCACAAGTAGTCATAAGATACCCTTGGCACATGCGCAGATTATTTGTTTACCACTTAGAACACAGGATGTCAGCGCCATCTTGTAACGGCGAATGTGGGGGCGGCTCCCAACATCTCCCCCTTTTTCTTTTAATAAGAGCAAATAGGCCACCCATATTAATGAGAGTGGAGATAGAGGTCAAATCCCCAGTGTGTAGGTAAAGGAGCCATGTACAGGATTAGCTCTTAGGCTTACAGGCTTTTACCCAGAGCAACCCTGACCTGCTCCCGTGTCGTTTTGCCTGGGGGAAGGGAACTAGGACACTGAACCTTCATGAAAGATGACATGTCTCCCTAGAATAGGCTCATATATGCCGCAGAGCCTTTCCATTGCAGTGCTTAGCCTTGCAACTCTCTCGGGCTGCTGAAGCACACTCACTCTATCCCGTGCAATGAGTCTAGCCTCATGGGATATAAGAGCTGAGTGGCCAGCGACCTATTGCCTAAGCATAGATAACCATATATCAGGGGGAGCTCCATGTTCTAGTCCTGCAAGCGCCTGGGCAATAACCACCTTGTCTCTCCTAGTTTAGGCCTTAAGCTTACAGACCAATCAAAGAAGCAACACTAATCCACAGCAAAGTGTATCTCCAAATAATATTAATCCCACCCATTTTTTAAAGAAAGAAAATGCTGAGGAGATCCAATTGGGTAATCCTTTGGTCAGGGACAGGTCCAAGCGCGTGGAGTTGACCTGAATGATGGCAAGCCTCGAAGGGTCTGTTCAAATTCAGCCATCCAATTCTGTAACATATACTGAAAAAGACTTTTTGACAAATTAGCTGTCCTAGTAAATTTAACATACTGAATGGAAATAACACACAATCCCGGAAACTTTTGTTCACATCCCAGCTGAGTTATTTGTCATAATACATCTAGTTGTATCTGGACAAGATCTATGAGTTGATTAACCAGCATGAGACCTCTCTGTATCTTGACATTAGCTGAGGCCTGTTCATCTATGACTGTAGTCACTGAGGCTGACAAAGTGTTAATGGTGTCAGTTGTCTGGACCTGTCCAGACAGAGCCAAGGCTGTCTGAATTAAGGCCAAACCCAGTTCCCAGTTAGTGGTAAAAAAGCAGGAGAATACTTGAGCATTATACATCACCGTCATTGGGAGTGGAAATGTCGACATTATCCCCCAACGCTGCTCTCTCTTTATTATTGACGCCCTGGACATCACCAAGACGAGGGACATTAGTATTCCCTTGGTCAGTCTGGATTTTTCGGGTGAGTCTTTCTGGTACCCAAAATGGGTTGTCTTCATTCTGTGGGAAAACACAGATAGCTCCCCTGGATCTTATCAAGATAGGATCCGGGCCATACCATTTATTATCAAGGACATTTTTCCATTTAACCATCTCATTGGGCCTATCTGGCTCTGAACAATGACGTTCAGCCGCAGTATGGCCATGAGCATCAATATTTAAAAAATTAAGTGTAAAGAGTGCCAAAGACACCGACACTCTTGGTGCTCGGGGTACAGTCTCTTCAAAAGTTCCCCTCTTCTGTTTTATAAGATAGGCTTTGAGGGTGCGATGCGCACGCTCAACAATACCCTGTCCTTGAGGGTTGTATGGAAGTCCAGTCAGGTGGGTCACGTCCATCTGACGGCAGAACTGTTGGAATTTTTGAGACGTATAAGCTGGTCCATTATCAGTCTTAAGGAGTCTGGGTTTCCCCCAAGCACTCCATGCCTCAAGGCAATGTTGAATCACATGTGAGGCTTTTTCTCCGGTTAACGGAGAAGCAAACATGATGCCAGAACATGTGTCAATGGACACATGGAGATATTGAAGTTTTCCAAAGGAAGAAACATGTGTAACATCCATTTGCCAGACCTGTAGAGGTCGAATACCGCGTGGGTTAATTCCCACATGAGGAACTGGCAAGAACTCACAGCAGCTTTGACATTGAGTAACAATGTCACGGGCTTCTTTTCTTGTCAAGGAGAAACGACTGCGTAATGTTTCAGCCGTCACATGAAAATTATTATGAAAATTTCTTGCAGCCTCTACCGGGGATGATAGGGCAGCAGCCACCACTTTAGTGGCCTTATCTGCCAAATCATTTCCCAGAGCCATGGGGCCAGGTAGGCCTGAATGGGCTCTAACATGAGTAATATAAACAGGAGATCTTCTAGATAACAAAACTAATTGTATCTGCTGAAAAATATTGGCAACTCTACTGGAAGGCTTAATCACTCCAGCCACTTCTAAAAGATTTACTGCATTTACCACATAACAGGAATCTGACACAATATTAAGGGGTTCTAAAAAGGTTTTTAAAACTTCTAAGACCACTAAACATTCTACCACTTGCGGTGAATTTTCATTATATTGTTTGGATACCACTTTACCATTAGCCACATAGGCACCTATGCCAGTTTTTGATCCATCAGTATATACCACAATCCCATTTTTAAGTGGGTTTCTTACTGTTATTTGTGGAAACACAACAGATTGATTTTGGGCAAACTGTAAGATTGGATGCTTTGGATAATGGTTATCTATTTTTCCTGAAAAGGAGGTAACTAAAACTGCCCAATCATTAGATGCGGCTGCCAAGGTTTGAACCTGTGCAGCGGTATAAGGTACAATTAAAAGATATGGACTTTGCCCAAAGTGGGTGATTGCTGCTTTTAGGCCTTTAAGGGCAAGCTGTGCAATTGCATCAGGATACCAATCTATTATTTTAGCTGGGGATACGTTTGGATGGATCCACAACAATGGCCCATTCTGCCACAAAACTGCAGTTGGCAATTGTGCTGTCTTAAAGACACACAAACTGAAAGGCTGCGAATCCTCAATACGTTGTAATTGTGCATTCTGTAAGGCCTTTTCCACTTTTTGTAAGGCCTGGTTAGCAGCTAGAGTAAGAGTCCTAGGGGAGGAGATATGAGGATCTCCTTCTAAAATACTAAACAAAGGCCTTAATTCAGCAGAAGGAATCTTTAAAAAAGGTCTGAGCCAATTAATATCTCCCAACAGCTTTTGAAAATCATTTAAGGTATGGAGGTGATCTCTTCTTATCTCTACCTTTTGGGGCACAATCTTATCTGGGGACACCACAGAGCCCAAGAATTGTCCTGTATCAGAAATTTGGACCTTTTCTGTGGCTATCTGTAAACCCCACTGACTTAAAGTTTTAAGTAGAAAAGGATATGCCTTTTGTAGCATGGTAAGGTCTTTATGGCACAGGAGGATGTCATCCATGTGCACATAAAGTTGACACATAGTAGGACTATTGGACATTCCCTGTGGTAAGACCTTCCATTGATACCTCTTATCAGGTTCAGCAGAATAAGCTCTCTGACCCGTTAACAAGTCAAAAGTCCAATCTCTCTGCTCTGGAGTTAAAGCAGCAGCGTTTGCTCGGTCCTGCGCCTGTGCAGCCTCTCGCCACAGAGATCTCCATTTCACATATTTGCCCATACTAGGGAGAGCGGCTTTTGCAATCATTTGCCAGTCGGCAGGAGTCAGTGCCACGCCGGCAAGCCTGTCCAACTGCACCAAGGCAAAACCAGCACTGATTCCACATTTACGGACCGACTCGGCAAGTTCCCCAATCTGCACATATTCTACCGGAGCGTGGACACGCCCACCCTCGGCTCCTTCAAAGACTGGAAATGCCTGCTGTATTTTCCCCCGCTCCTCTCGGGGAATGAATGAGTCTGCGCACTGCCTCTCTGCGCATTGCTGACGCACTACGGGCTGACGCACTACGCAGGGCGGGGACTCCGCATAGGGCGGGAGTGCACCTGGTAGCCGATTGCCCTGAGGCCAATTAGCAAACTGGCCTTCGCCAGCCGCTTTTGGCTTTTTCCTTAAATGACTAGTTAGCACTTTATTTGGCGGCTGGTATCCTTTTCTTTCATAATGAGCCGCTTTTTTCTCCCAGTCTGTTTCTTCAGAGCACAGGCTCCTTCTCCTAGAGACCTCCGCTAATTGATCTTTCTTCTTCTCCCTTTTTCCTCTTTTTCTTCTAATCTCTCTCCAGGTATTCCTACCTAACCTTAACTTTTCCTCGGGTTCAAGACCCTTGGAAAGGCCTGTATACTTATTTTGTGTACCATACTTCCTCTTTGTTCCTACTCTTTCTTCCCGCTTTACTTCTGATAGCTTGTCCTGAATTTCCTCTAGAATTTTCAGCCCTATCTTAATCACTTGATAACATGTGAAAAAGAACAAAAGGGCTTCTAACACTAGAAAAAATTCAAGGCCAAACATAACTTGTAAAGCCATTTTCCACTTTACTTCTGATAGACTGTCTTGAATTTCCTTAGAAAGTTCAAGATCAGACTTACCTCGTTCCCCAGCTGAAAAGTTCTGAATTCATACAGTTGAATCCTTCTTAACAGTCTGCTTTACGGGAACCTTTATCACCGTCGTTCCCCAGCTGATGAGTTCTGAATTCGGCAGTTGAATCCTTCTCAACAGTCTGTGTTACGGGAACCTTATAACCTTGATTCGCAGTTCTGGTTCTGGAATGAAGTATCCCTCCTGCGCCAGTCCGGAGTTTTTTCTCGTCCCGGATTTTCTCGTCCCGGAATTCGGCACCAATTGTTATTCGTCGCGTTCTCACGACCGGCCAGGAAGAACACCACAGACCAGAATCTTCTGCGGCAAAGCTTTATTCTTACATCTTCAGGAAAAGAGAGCAAGAAGCAAGAGAGAGGGAAAAGCAAGAGAGCGAAAAAGCAAGAGAGAGCGAAAAGCAAGAGAGAGAGAAAACGAAAACCCCGTCCCTCTTAAGGAGCATTCTCCTTCGCCTCGGACGTGTCACTCCTTGATTGGCTGCAGCCCATCGGCCGAGTTGACGTCACGGGGAAGGCAGAGCACAAGTAGTCATAAGATACCCTTGGCACATGCGCAGATTATTTGTTTACCACTTAGAACACAGGATGTCAGCGCCATCTTGTAACGGCGAATGTGGGGGCGGCTCCCAACAAAGACTAAATCAGATTTATTCATAATCTTGCAAACACAGGATCTTTGAAGTCAAAGTGTCAGACTCCTGTTTTCAGAGTGACTGTTCTTTGTAAAATTTTACTATAAGGCTAATGTGAGCTTTATTTCCTCAACCAGGTTCTCATTGAAAAGAAATTCCAAGTTCTGGGAATTTCTGAGACTATCAGAGAATGGTATTTAAGTATGAGTAAGAGATCAAACTGCAATGAAACTTGGGGCAGCCTTGGGTTCCCAGTTATAGAAAAAGGAAGTCAGTTGTGATTAATTCATGCATAATTCTGTCATGTCATCCATTCCATAGGAGGGGCTGGAAAGCCTTCCCCAGAAATCTCATGGAGTCTGGACAAAGGTGAGTATGGAGTAGCCAACAGAAATGGTCTCCTGTTGTCTCACACAATTTTGTCTGCGCATTGGCCCCCAAAATCTCAGACACCAGGAGTTCAAGCTTTGATGTCACCATTTCTAGAACCTAAGCCATCAGTGGGCATGGGTAAGACCTGCTCACTTGTGCAGAGAAGGAAAATAACTTGCATGTCTTTGGGAGAGGAAGCTCCTTACCCACTCTTTAAAGGGAGGCAAATGATGGCTCTCACCAGAAGGGTTAGCACTGGTTTGTGTACAATCATTGGTACCATTTCACACAGCTGATGATGCTGACTGACAATTGGTACTTTGGAAAACTGGAAACACTGGCTAAAGTTATCTATGAATAAGAGATGACTCAGCAATTGTGCTTTCACTATGAGCCATGCTCTGAAATATCTACCCAGCCCTATCCATAATATCTCCAAACTGGATACCACTCAAATTGGAATGAATGAATGAATTGTGGGATAGTCACAGAATGAAATATGTATTGCATATAGTAATTATGTAAGAACTATACAGCAGAATATGTAAACCTTACAAGGGTGGTCTTGAATAAAATAGTTCAGTCCCAGTAAAGAACGTAATAGATGTTTCTGCTTGTGTAAAGTTTGAAAACGGAGAAAATGAATCAATCTGCTAAAATCCAGCACATGATGGAGCTGGCATGAGGCAGAGAATAGACAGGGAACCCAACTGAGGCTTCTGGATTCATGCAATATTTGAGGTCTTCAAGCTTCACAATGGACACTGCCTTTTTCTGTAAGGATATTATACCTTGACAAAAATAATATTTTTTGTTTGTTTGTTTGTTTTCTAAGACAGGATATCTTTTCGTAGTTCTGGTTATCCTGGAGCTCACTATGTCGATCAGGCTGGACTCAAACTTATGGAGATCCTCCTGCCTGTGCCTGTGTCTGTGTCTGTGTCTCTGTGTCTGTGTCTGTGGTGTCTGTGTCTGTGTCTGTGTCTGTGTCTGTGTCTGTGTCTGTGCGTGCCTGTGCCTTTGCCTGTGCCTGTGCCTGTGCCTGTGCCTGTGCCTGTGCCTGTGCCTGTGCCTGTGCCTGTGTCTGTGTCTGTCTGTGTCTGTGCCTGTGCCTGTGCCTGTGCCTGTGCCTGTGCCTCTGCCTGTGCCTCTGCCTGTGCCTCTGCCTCCTAAGTGTTGGTATTAAAGGTGTGTGCTACCACACTTGGCCAGAAAGGCTTTTAAAACTAGTGTTCCATTCATGTGTTCATTCTTATGAAGATCCTAGAGCTGAATCTTTTGATTTGAATGTTTAATTTGGAGTCTGGAGAAGTCAGAAAACTAGAAAGAGTCATGGGTGGGAGGAGGAAGAAAGATCTTAGAGGAGAGGGAGGAATAGGTTACAGGAGATATGAAGGGAACAGGGGGAATAATGGGGAGGGAGATTTTAAGTGGGACCAATGATGGGAAAGAAGGGTAGAGGAGGGGTCAGGAGAGGGATAAGTTAACTCTACAGATGTTTGAAAGGGCCCAAAAGAAACATAGTTTATAAACTTCTTACACACACACACACACACACACACACACACACACGTATATAAAATATTACATATGATTGGAGTTATCCTAATCAGAGGGTAATGCTCTTTCCATAAGCTATAAGTTGCCAAGCAAAAAGCACACTGACAGTCAGACAGTAGTGTTGCATGTGATTAATTCCAGCACTCTGGAACCAGAAGCAGGTGGATCTCTGTTTGAGGCCAATCTGGTCTACAGAGTGAGTTCCAGGACAGCCAGAGCTACACAGAGAACCTTTACAAATTAAATCCAGTCAAATCAAATCAAATCAAATCAAATCAAAACAAAACAAAACAAGAACAAATCAACCAACCAAAAAAAAAAAAAGGCACACTGCCAGACCAGGAGTTACCTCTTTTTCTGTTGTTGGTTGAGGCTGTCCTGACGTCCTGGGGAGGCCTCAGACAATACAGTCAATTGCCACTGCCCTCGGACACCTCGGCTGTCCACCAGAACTTGAGGTTAAGACCCTATTGCTGTTCATCTTCTGGAAGTTCTAGTCCTTCTTTGGTAATGGACACCAATGTCTTGCTCTCATATTTCTTCAGCTGTTGCACACAATAGTCATCAATGGGCCCAATCATACAGATTACTTTTTTAAAAAATTAATTTATTTTTTATGCTCCATATTTTATTTCCACTGTATTAGTTAGGGTTTTACTGCTGTGAATAGACACCATGACCAAGGCAAGTCTTATTAAAAAACAACATTTAATTGGGGCTGGCTTACAGATTCAGAAGTTCAGTCCATTACCATCAAGGTGGGAGCATGGCAGCATCCAGGCAGGCATGGCGCAGGCAGAGCTGAGAGTTCTACATCTTCATCCAAAGGCTGATAGTAGAAGACTGACTTCCAGGCAACTAGGGGAGGACCTTATGCCCACACCCACAGTGACACTCCAACCAGGTCACACCCATTCCAACAAGGCCACACGTACAAATGGTGTTACTTCCTGGTCCTAGAATATACAAACCATCACACACACCTCCATCCACCCTCTGACTGTTCCACATCCCATACTTCCTCCTTACCCCCTGTCTCCATGTGGATGTCCCCATACACCCACTCCACCTGACCTCTAAACTCCCTGGAGCCTCCAGTCTCTTGAGGATTAGATGCATCATCTCTGAATGAACACAGACCCAGAAGTCCTCTACTGTATGTGTGTTGGAGGCCTCATATCAGCTGGTGTATGCTGTCTGTTTGGTGGTTCAGTATTTGAGAGATCTTGGAGGTCTAGATTAATTGAGACTGCTGGTCCTCCTACAGGATCGCCCTTCTCCTCAGCTTCTTTCAGCCTTCCCTAATTCAAAAATAGGGGTCAGCTGCTTCTGTTCATTGGTTGGGTGCAAATATCTGCATCTGACTCTTTCAGCTGCTTGTTGGGTCTTCAGGAGGGCAGTTATGACAGGTCCTGTTTTGTGAACGCTCCATAGCCTCAGTAATAGTGTCAGGCCTTGGGACTTCCCCTTGAGCTGGATCCACTTTAGGCCTGTCACTGGACCTTCTTTTCCTCAGGCCCTTCTTCATTTCCATCCCTGTAATTCTTTCAGACAGGAACAATTATGGGTCAGAGATGTGACTGTGAGATGGCAACCCTATCCCTCACTTGATACCCTGTCTTCTTGTTGGAGGTGGGCTCTATAAGTTCCCTCTCCCTACTGTCAGGCATTTCATCTAAGGTCCCCCCTTGAGTCCTGAGAGTCTCTTACCTCCCAGGTCTCTGGTGCATTCTGGAGGATTCCCCCAACCTCATATTTCCTGAGGTTGCCTGTTTACATTCTTTCTGCTGGCCCTCATGGCTTCAGTCATTTTCCCTCACCTATGCCAGATCAGGTTTCCCCTCTTCCCCCCACTCCTCCCCCATCTACTTTCCTTCCCAGGTCCCTCCCTCCCTCCCCACTTGTGATTGCTTTCTTCTTGCTCCTGAGGTGTCCTCACGGGTACTTCAGCTTGTTGACCTTTTTGAGCTCTGTGGACTGTACCTCGGGTATTCTGAACTTTTTGTGTGTGGCTAATATCAACTTATTAGTGAGTACATACGATGCATGTCCTTTTGGGTCTGAGTTACCTCACTCAGGATGATATTTTCTAGTTCCATCTATTTGTCTGCAAAACTCAGAATGTCCTTGTTCTTAATAGCTGAGTAGTATTCCATTGTGTAAATGAACCACATTTTCTGTATCCATTCTTCTGTTGTGGGACATCTAGGTTGTTTCCAGCTTCTGGTTATCATAAATAAGGTCGCTATGAACATAGTGGAACATGTGACCCTGCAGCATGGGGGGGGGTTGTCATCTTTTGGGTATATTCCCAAGAGTGGTATGGCTGGGTCTTCAGGTAGATCTATTTCCAATTTTCTGAGGAACCTCCAGGTTGATTTCCAGAGTGGTTGTCCGCCCTAGTTTGCAATCCTTCCAGCAATGGAGGAGTGTTCCTCTTTCTCCACATCCCTTCATCAAAGTGACAGGATATAAAATTAACTCAAATAATTCAGTAGCTTTCCTTTATACAAAGGATAAACAGGCAGAGGAAGAAATTAGGAAAACAACTCCCTTCACAATAGCCTCAAATAATATAAAATATCTTGAGATAACTCTACCAAACAAGTGAAAGACCTGTATGACCATAACTTCAAGTCTCTCGAGAAAGAAATAGAAGATCATCTCAGAAAATGGAGATATCTCCCATTATCATGGATTGGCAGAATTAACATAGTAAAAATGGCCATCCTACCAAAGGCAATTTATAGAGTCAATGCAATCCCCATCAAAATCCCAACACAATTCTTGAAAGACATGGAAAGAGCAATTCTCAAATTCATCTGGAAAGGCAAAAAAACCAGAATAGTGAAAACAATTCTTTTTTTTTCCATTTTTTATTAGGTATTTAGCTCATTTACATTTCCAATGCTATACCAAAAGTCCCCCATACCCACCCACCCCCACTCCCCTACCTGCCCACTCCCCCTTTTTGGCCCTGGCGTTCCCCTGTACTGGGGCATATAAAGTTTGCAAGTCCAATGGGCCTCTCTTTCCAGTGATGGCCGACTAGGCCATCTTAAGATACATATGCAGCTAGAGTCAAGAGCTCCGGGGTACTGGTTAGTTCATAATGTTGATCCACCTATAGGGTTGCAGATCCCTTTAGCTCCTTGGGTACTTTCTCTAGCTCCTCCATTGGGAGCCCTGTGATCCATCCATTAGCTGACTGTGAGCATCCACTTCTGTGTTTGCTAGGCCCCGGCATAGTCTCACAAGAGACAGCTACATCTGGGTCCTTTCGATAAAATCTTGCTAGTGTATGCAATGGTGTCAGCGTTTGGATGCTGATTATGGGGTGGATCCCTGGATATGGCAGTCTCTACATGGTCCATCCTTTCATCTCAGCTCCAAACTTTGTCTCTGTAACTCCTTCCAAGGGTGTTTTGTTCCCAATTCTAAGGAGGGGCATAGTGTCCACACTTCAGTCTTCATTTTTCTTGAGTTTCATGTGTTTAGGAAATTGTATCTTATATCTTGGGTATCCTAGGTTTTGGGCTAATATCCACTTATCAGTGAGTACATATTGTGTGAGTTCCTTTGTGAATGTGTTACCTCACTCAGGATGATGCCCTCCAGGTCCATCCATTTGGCTAGGAATTTCATAAATTCATTCTTTTTAATAGCTGAGTAGTACTCCATTGTGTAGATGTACCACATTTTCTGTATCCATTCCTCTGTTGAGGGGCATCTGGGTTCTTTCCAGCTTCTGGCTATTATAAATAAGGCTGCTATGAACATAGTGGAGCATGTGTCCTTCTTACCAGTTGGGGCATCTTCTGGATATATGCCCAGGAGAGGTATTGCTGGATCCTCTGGTAGTACTATGTCCAATTTTCTGAGGAACCGCCAGACTGATTTCCAGAGTGGTTGTACAAGCCTGCAATCCCACCAACAATGGAGGAGTGTTCCTCTTTCTCCACATCCTCGCCAGCATCTGCTGTCACCTGAATTTTTGATCTTAGCCATTCTGACTGGTGTGAGGTGGAATCTCAGGGTTGTTTTGATTTGCATTTCCCTGATGATTAAGGATGTTGAACATTTTTTCAGGTGCTTCTCTGCCATTCGGTATTCCTCAGGTGAGAATTCTTTGTTCAGTTCTGAGCCCCATTTTTTAATGGGGTTATTTGATTTTCTGAAGTCCACCTTCTTGAGTTCTTTATATATGTTGGATATTAGTCCCCTATCTGATTTAGGATAGGTAAAGATCCTTTCCCAATCTGTTGGTGGTCTTTTTGTCTTATTGACGGTGTCTTTTGCCTTGCAGAAACTTTGGAGTTTCATTAGGTCCCATTTGTCAATTCTCGATCTTACAGCACAAGCCATTGCTGTTCTGTTCAGGGATTTTTCCCCTGTGCCCATATCTTCAAGGCTTTTCCCCACTTTCTCCTCTATAAGTTTCACTGTCTCTGGTTTTATGTGAAGTTCCTTGATCCATTTAGATTTGACCTTAGTACAAGGAGATAAGTATGGATCGATTCGCATTCTTCTACATGATAACAACCAGTTGTGCCAGCACCAATTGTTGAAAATGCTGTCTTTCTTCCACTGGATGGTTTTAGCTCCCTTGTCGAAGATCAAGTGACCATAGGTGTGTGGGTTCATTTCTGGGTCTTCAATTCTACTCCATTCGTCTACTTGTCTGTCTCTATACCAGTACCATGCAGTTTTTATCACAATTGCTCTGTAGTAAAGCTTTAGGTCAGGCATGGTGATTCCACCAGAGGTTCTTTTATCCTTGAGAAGACTTTTTGCTATCCTAGGTTTTTTGTTATTCCAGATGAATTTGCAAATTGCTCCTTCTAATTCGTTGAAGAATTGAGTTGGAATTTTGATGGGGATTGCATTGAATCTGTAGATTGCTTTTGGCAAGATAGCCATTTTTACAATGTTGATCCTGCCAATCCATGAGCATGGGAGATCTTTCCATCTTCTGAGATCTTCTTTAATTTCTTTCTTCAGAGACTTGAAGTTTTTATCATACAGATCTTTCACTTCCTTAGTTAGAATCACGCCAAGGTATTTTATATTATTTGTGACTATTGAGAAGGGTGTTGTTTCCCTAATTTCTTTCTCAGCCTGTTTATTCTTTGTGTAGAGAAAGGCCATTGACTTATTTGAGTTAATTTTATATCCAGCTACTTCACTGAAGCTGTTTATCAGGTTTAGTAGTTCTCTGGTGGAATTTTTAGGGTCACTTATATATACTATCATATCATCTGCAAAAAGTGATATTTTGACTTCCTCTTTTCCAATTTGTATCCCCTTGATCTCCTTTTGTTGTCGAATTGCTCTGGCTAATACTTCAAGTACTATGTTGAAAAGGTAGGGAGAAAGTGGGCAGCCTTGTCTAGTCCCTGATTTTAGTGGGATTGCTTCCAGCTTCTCTCCATTTACTTTGATGTTGGCTACTGGTTTGCTGTAGATTGCTTTTATCATGTTTAGGTATGGGCCTCGAATTCCTGATCTTTCCAACACTTTTATCATGAATGGGTGTTGGATCTTGTCAAATGCTTTTTCTGCATCTAACGAGATGATCATGTGGTTTTTGTCTTTGAGTTTGTTTATATAATGGATTACATTGATGGATTTTCGTATATTAAACCATCCCTGCATCCCTGGAATAAAACCTACTTGTTCAGGTTGGATGATTGCTTTAATGTGTTCTTGGATTCGGTTAGCGAGAATTTTATTGAGGATTTTTGCATCAATATTCATAAGAGAAATTGGTCTGAAGTTCTCTATCTTTGTTGGATCTTTCTTTGGTTTAGGTATCAGAGTAATAGTGGCTTCATAAAATGAGTTGGGTAGAGTACCTTCTACTTCTATCTTGTGAAAAAGTTTGTGCAAAACTGGAATTAGATCTTCTTTGAAGATCTGATAGAACTCTGCACTAAACCTGTCTGGTCCTGGGCTTTTTTTGGCTGGGAGACTATTTATAACTGCTTCTATTTCTTTAGGGGATATGGGACTGTTTAGAAGGTCAACTTGATCCTGATTCAACTTTGGTACCTGGTATCTGTCCAGAAATTTGTCCATTTCGTCCAGGTTTTCCAGTTTTGTTGAGTATAGCCTTTTGTAGAAGGATCTGATGGTGTTTTGGATTTCTTCAGGATCTGTTGTTATGTCTCCCTTTTCAGTTCTGATTTTGTTAATTAGGATTTTGTCTCTGTGCCCTCTAGAGGGTCTAGCTAAGGGTTTATCTATCTTGTTGATTTTCTCAAAGAACCAACTCCTCGTTTGGTTAATTCTTTGAATAGTTCTTCTTGTTTCCACTTGGTTGATTTCACCCCTGAGTTTGATTATTTCCTGCCGTCTACTCCTCTTGGGTGAATTTGCTTCCTTTTTTTCTAGAGCTTTTAGATGTGTTGTCAAGCTGCTAGTATGTGCTCTCTCCCATTTCTTCTTGGAGGCACTCAGAGCTATGAGTTTCCCTCTTAGAAATGCTTTCATTTTTTCCCAAAGGTTTGGGTACGTTGTGGCTTCATTTTCATTAAACTCTAAAAAGTCTTTAATTTCTTTCTTTATTCCTTCCTTGACCAAGGTATCATTGAGAAGAGTGTTGTTCAGTTTCCACGTGAGTGTTGGCTTTCTGTTATTTTTTTTTTTTTTTATAGAAGATCAGCCTTAGTGCATGGTGATCTGATAGGATACATGGGACAATTTCAATATTTTTGAATCTGTTGAGGCCTGTTTTGTGACCTATTATGTGGTCAATTTTGGAGAAGGTACCATGAGGTGCTGAGAAGAAGGTATATCCTTTTGTTTTAGGATAAAATGTTCTGTAGATATCTGTCAGATCCATTTGTTTCATCACTTCTGTTAGTTTCAGTGTGTCCCTGTTTAGTTTCTGTTTCCATGATCTGTCCATTGGTGAAAGTGGTGTGTTGAAGTCTCCCACTATTATTGTGTGAGGTGCAATGTGTGCTTTGAGCTTTACTAAAGTTTCTTTAATGAATGTGGCTGCCCTTGTATTTGGAGCATAGATATTCAGAATTGAGAGTTCCTCTTGGAGGATTTTACCTTTGATGAGAACGAAGTGCCCCTCCTTGTCTTTTTTGATGACTTTGGGTTGGAAGTCAATCTTATCAGATATTAGGATGGCTACTGCAGCTTGTTTCTTCATACCATTTGCTTGGAAAATTGTTTTCCAGCCTTTTATTCTGAGGTAGTGTCTATCTTTTTCTCTGAGATGTGTCTCCTGTAAGCAGCAAAATGTTGGGTCTTGTTTGTGTAGCCAGTTTGTTAGTCTATGTCTTTTTATTGGGGAGTTGAGACCATTGATGTTAAGAGATATTAAGGAAAAGTAATTGTTGCTTCCTGTTATTTTTGTTGTTAAAGTTGGCATTCTGTTCTTGTGGCTGTCTTCTTTTAGGTTTGTTGAGGAATTACCTTCTTGTTTTTTCTAGGGCGTTGTTCCCATTCTTGTATTTTTTTTTCTGTTATTATCCTTTGAAGGGCTGGATTCGTGGAGAGATAATGTGTGAATTTGGTTTTGTCGTGGAATACTTTGGTTTCTCCATCTATGGTAATTGAGAGTTTGGCTGGGTATAGTAGCCTGGGCTGGAATTTGTGTTCTCTTAGTGTCTGTATAACATCTGTCCAGGCTCTTCTGGCTTTCATAGTCTCTGGTGAAAAATCTGGTGTAATTCTGATAGGCTTGCCTTTATATGTTACTTGACCTTTTTCCCTTACTGCTTTTAGTATTCTATCTTTATTTAGTGCATTTGCTGTTCTGATTATTATGTGTCGGGAGGAATTTCTTTTCTGGTCCAGTCTATTTGGAGTTCTGTAGGCTTCTTGTATGTTCATAGGCATCTCTTTCTTTAGATTTGGGAAGTTTTCTTCAATAATTTTGTTGAAGATGTTTGTTGGTCCTTTGAGTTGAAAATCTTCATTCTCATCCACTCCTATTATCCGTAGGTTTGGTCTTCTCATTGTGTCCTGGATTTCCTGGATATTTTGAGTTAGGATCTTTTTGCATTTTCCATTTTCGTTGATTGTTGTGCCGATGTTCTCTATGGAATCTTCTGCATCTGAGATTCTCACTTCTATCTCTTGTATTCTGTTGCTGATGCTCAAATCTATGGTTCCAGATTTCTTTCCTAGGGTTTCTATCTCCAGTGTTGCCTCACTTTGAGTTTTCTTTATTGTGTCTACTTCCCTTTTTAGGTCTAGTATTGTTTTGTTCATTTCTATCACCTGTTTGTATGTTTTTTCCTCTTTTTCTGTAAGGACTTCTACCTGTTTGATTGTGTTTTCCTGTTTTTCTTTAAGGACTTGTAACTCTTTAGCAGTGTTCTCCTGTATTTCTTTAAGTGATTTATTAAAGTCTTTCTTGATGTCCTCTACCTTCATCATGAGATATGCTTTTAAATCTAGGTCTAGGTTTTCGGGTGTGTTGGGGTGCCCTGGACTGGGCGAAGTGGGAGTGCTGGGTTCTGATGATGGTGAGTGTGGTCTTGGTTCCTGTTAGTAGGATTCCTACATTTACCTTTCGCCATCTGGTAATCTCTGGAGTTAGTAGTTATAGTTGACTCTGTTTAGAGATTGTTCTTCTTGTGATTCTGTTACCGTCTATCAGCAGACCTGGGAGACAGATTCTCTCCTCTGAGTTTCAGTGCTCAGAGCACTCTCTGCTGGCAAGCTCTCTTACAGGGAAGGTGCACAGATATCTTGTTTTTGGACCTCCTCCTGGTCGAAGAAGAAGGCCCAAAACAGGGCCTTTCTCAGAAGCTGTGTTGCTTTGGCAGTTCCCAGAAGCTGTCAGCTTCTGTGGTGCAGACTCTCACCTGTGCAGACTAAATTCCTAAGTTCCAGGGAGTCCCGGAACCAAGATGGCTCCTGAGGCTGAGGCCGCCTCCCGAGCCAGGTGGACACCTGTCCTCTGGTCCGGACGGTGGCCGGCTGTCTGCAGCCTGCAAAGTGTGCTGCCTCAGCGGCTCTGTGTTTCCGCCTGTCCCAGAAGCTGTCCGGTTCTCTGGCGCACCCTCTAACCTGTTCAGACTAATTCCCTAAGTTCTGCTGAATCCCGGAACCAAGATGGCGACCCGAAAACAATTCTTAACAATAAAAGAACAGCTGGAGGAATCAACATCCCTGACCTCAAGCTTAATACAGAGCAATAGTGATAAAAAATTGCATGGTATTGGTACAGAGACAGACACGTTGATCAATGGAATAGAATTGAAGACCCAGAAATACAACCACACACTTATGGTCACTCTTTGACAAAGACACAAAAAATATACAATGGAAAAAAGGAAGCATCTTCAATATATGGTGATGGTCTAACTGGCTGTCTGTATGTAGAAGAATTAAAATAGACCCATATTTGTCACCTTGTACAAAGCTCAAGTCCAAGTGGATCAAGGACCTCAACATAAAACCAGATACACTGAATCTAATAGAAGAGAAAGTGGGAAAGAGCCTTGAACTCATTGGCACAGGGGGAAGTTTCCTAAACAGAACTCCAGTGGTTCGTGCTCTAAAATCAAGAATTCATAAATGGGACCTCATAAAACTGGAAAGCTTCTGTAAGGCAAAGGACACAGTCAATAAGACAAATCGGCAACCTACAGATTGGGGGAAAAAAAACTTCACTAAACCCACATCCGATACAGGGCTAATATCCAAAATATATAAAGAACTCAAGAAGTTAATCACCATAAAAACCAAACAACCCAATCAAAACATTGGGTATAGAACTAAACCAAGAATTCACAACTGAGGAATCTCGAATGACTGAGAAGCACCTAAAGAAATGTTCAAAGTCCTTAGTTATCATAGAAATGCAAATCAAAACCACGCTGAGATTCCACCTTACACCAATCAGAATGGCCAAGACATAGATTACTTCTAAGCCATGCTTTAGGAGATGTCCCACAAAGGCTGAGTTACCAACCTGGTCCTTGGTCTCACCTGTGATAAATAGATGTGCTTCTGGTTTTCCTTCATTCTGGTGCAGTAGAAGATGAAGAGAAAAAAGACAAAATTTGAGAACCTCTGCGAAATTATGAAAGATATTTTGGAGAAAAAGATTGAAAAGGTGGTTGTGTCACACCGATTGGTGACATGCCCATGTTGTATTGCCACAAGCACATATGGGTGGACGGCAAACACAGAGAGAATCACAAAAGCTCAAGTCCTCAAAGACAACTCAACAATGGATTACAGGGCAGCAAAGAAACAATGGATTACAGGGCAGAAACACCTGGAGATACACCCCGATCAC